>NW_009910708.1:0-13524 GCF_000696875.1 Nestor notabilis
ATTTTTATTTTTTAAACTGAATTGTGCTTTTTGCTTGGGCAGGACTGATATTACTGTATGATGTTACATACAGTTACTGCATGTTACAGCATGCAGCAGCTCTGCCCAGCCTTGAAGAAACAAGGGAAAGGAATTAATTCAGTCACTGAAATCAGAGATGACCAATTTTGTGTTATCTGGCTGTAATTGTTAAAACATCATGAAAAATGCCCTTCCATGTATTTTCACATTTCCTTTAAGAAACATATCTAGTAACTAAACCAGTGTGGAAGGAATGAGAGTACATGTTTAGCATTCTGTACTTTAGACATCTTAAGTGCATGTTTCTTGGCTGGGCTGCTATCTTTATTCCCCATTTGAATAACCCAAGGTTTTACTGAGAGGAAGAGGAGGAAGTATTATCACATGCCAGTGTCTCATTTTACTGGATGAGTTGTGTAAGGTCAAGAACACAACCACAGGTCTCAGGCAGAGAGGATACTGACAGCATTTTTCTGCATGGAGCTTCAAAAAGGTTTAAATACATAACATAATATCTTTTAGGCAGTATCTTATAGCTGCCAGCCAGTGGAAGTTTTGTTAGTCTGGCCAATGTTGCCTGCTTGCATTTTTCAAAATCTTTTAAGTGTGTGTGTAGATTTGATTATAGGTGCAGGGATCTCTAAAGAAATCCTATGAGGTACTGTTCTTTGAGGTGCTACATTTTTGGTTGTTTCACTCTGTTATTGTGGTATGTCCTTTAATTTGTCCAGCCATTAATTTGGCTACCTATAAAACCTTATAAACAATTTGCCTCCTAAAGAAAATATTATTTTGGTTTTGAACCCCTGAATTTTTACAAAAGTAATGAAATATTGTGATAAAGGCCTGTTCCCATGTGACCTCATAAGCTAGTGGGCAATTGCATGAGGACTCCTTTCCCCTCTGTGGGTAGTTATCCTCAGACGTACTTCACATCTGGTGATGAACTGTGACTTTTAAAGCAGGGGAGACAAGAGAAGCAACCTAAAGACAGAGTTGAGCCTACAGAGGTAAATGAGAGTATGAGTCATTCCAGCTCCCACCAGATGTTGCTCTGGTATTCTTTAGTAAAAAATTGCAGCTTTCAGATGAAATGCCTTATTTTTAAATTTTACTTGTACATGAAATGTTACATTTTTCCAGGTGAATGGGGAACATAAATTCAATATACTTAGTATTTGCCCACTGAGTCCCATCTCTAAAAGGCAGGACTTTCCCTGCTGCCATCCAATCATGACAAGGTGGACAGGATTTAATAGGTCAAATCCAAAAAGGTGTAGAGTTCCTGGGAGACAGCTGAAAAATCTATACCTAGGAAGTGTCTGAAGAATATGTCTCTGCTTATGTATATGCTTGCATGTTTATGTGGGGTTTTGTTTTATTTTATAACAAGATGTATTGACTAACTGGGAGCATTTTATTAAAGAGAAAAGTCTGGGTAAAGCCAGCAAACTATTCACTGCCAAAATTTACCCAGAAGTTTCTGTGTAATTGAATCTGGCCGGCTCTAGCAAGATATTTGATTTTCTATAATTGGATTGGCTAATGGGGGATGAGGGTGGGGAGAAGGAGGAACTGGAAAGTTATCTATCTCCCTTGACAAAACGATCCAGTGACTTGGGAAATTTCTTTGCCCTCAGGGAAAGAAGGGACAGATAAAACCATGAAAACAAAGCAAGTGATGGACTGAAGCAAGAGGTAGGGCTAGAAAGCAGGGGTTAGTCCATGGCTCTGCTACAGACTCCTGGGATGCTTGTGGGCAAGTCACTTAATCTTCCCCTGCTTAAATTCTCCACTCTCTGCCTGTCTTATTTCATAGTCTGAGTGCTTTGGAGAGCAAGTCTGTTGTGTGTTATAGTGCAATTGGATAAGAGCTGGACCTTGCTATATTACATAGCAAAACCACCCTCTCATTGAATAAACAAAAGCCACTAAGTAAATGAGGATGTAGATAAGGGTTTCTGAAGGGCTACCACATCTCCAGCATACATCTGTTTCTACCACATTACTGTAGACACATTGGATTAGAGGAGCTGGGACATTTACTTTGGGACATTTAGTAATCCTGGACCTCTGCATACCGTTTGCGTGCAAGTCTGTTGTGTGTTTAGCATGAAGCACTCTGAGGTTTCTCTTCATCTCATTTCCGATAGTGACGGATGCCATTCTGCTACCACAGGAAACTCATAATACTAAATGCTGTTAGGTATTTTTAAGGAATAAAAGCAACTCTACATGATCAGGGAATAGGTCCATTCAGCTAATGTTTCTCTTACCAGCCCTTCCAATAGTTGGTGCATAAGGCAAATGTAGGTAAGAAAGATTATGTTTATGCTGAATACTCTCCTAAATGTCAACAATTTTCAGTTCAGGAGATTCCTAAGATACAGAATCTGTATAGAGAGTAACTTTCAATGCATTCTCATATCCACCTTGGTACGTGCTGACCCATGAAAAACAAAGAGAACCAACCCCATCTTATGCTACAGACACCTGATTGACAGACCCCTCATTTTTAGTAATATGGAGCCTACACTTGTCACCACAGCAAGATCAGACAGGATGGGAGCAAGAATTTTACAAAGGGTATAAAGACAGATAGGGCTTACCTAATCCCTTCTCACCCTTGTATAAAGTAATACTTTTATACTGGTGGTATGAATATATTATGTTTGGCAGTATTGTGGCAGCTCTTGATAACTGTGTCAAGAAATACTCTAGTGCTATCCTTATTCTTCATTAAAAATGCAGCATTTTCATTTTAAAGGATCTTAAAATGTCTAATCAATCTTCTCTAAAACATGAGACAGATTTAAAGCCAAGACAGAATAAAATCTCTGGTTCTTGGAGACAATTGTGGTTTGAAATGAGTGCTAGAGTCCTTTTTTTAGTAAGTTTAGATCAGTGTTCTAAAGAAATGAAGATGATGTCTTCAAGTTGTGTGTGGTAGTCTATGTCCCTTTCCCAATAGCATTATTGTATGGTTCAGCTGAATGTACATCAGGCTAGAAAAAAAGAAAAAGCCTCAATGAAACACAAGTCAGCAATGTCACTGAGGGGAAGGGTTATGTTAGTAGTTCAGTCTTATTAGACACCAGAAAATCCAAAATACTGAGAATCATCACGAACACCTCTAGTGACAAGCAGATTCAGCCACCGCATGCACCTTTTTAGATGTATGAAAAATCTAATCAACAGACACAAAGTCAAAGGAATTCCAGGTTCACACATACATAGCTTACAGAATAAATGCTATTTTATTTTGCAGACGGACGAGCTGTTACACTAAGGATTGTAAAAGTTTTTGGAATTAAAATAGGTAGAGGAGGAAGAAAGAAAAGGAACGTATATCTAAATCTTTCTTTAAGATTTAATGATAGTCTACTTCTAAGAACAACCTGTTGGGAGGGCTGGTTTTATAGCCTCACAAAACTGCATTCTGGGCTACCCTTAGTATACCATTTCTTGCCTGCCTGCTCTTTGCAGGAAAATGTACCCTCCACTATCAATATACATGAAGTAAACTTCCTTAATCAGTTTAAAAGCCTTTTGAAAATGTATTTTGTGATGTCTCACTAGCTGAATCTTTTATTTATGGGCTTGTACTGGGATGGTCATTTGAATTTTTGTTGTGAGTCCGTATTTTATTATGCATTTTATTTGTTTTTTATTGAAAGCTTTCTGAAGCACTAAGAAAGATGCAGGGCAAGTGATTGAATAAAAGCAAACTCATTTCAAAACCCCTTCCTGATCTTTCTGCTTCTTCCCACTGCAGATATGCACACCTAGACTTCTGCCCTCTATTTCATAACACACACCACTACTTTCTTTTCTTTTCATCTATGAAAACTAAAACAATTTGTGCTGTTTCTAAAAACAACCAGCACCAGAATGCTAATAGATGTAATAGAAACTTCAGTAAATTTATTTATTTTTGAAGTAGACCTTCAGAAACAGAGGAGTCTCCTTATTTTCCTAAAAAGTTTAGTATTTTTCTTTTCCCTATGAGGTTTTCCCTTTGTGCAAGAAGTTTCATAAACAATAAAGTTACATATCACTTAAAGATTTTTTGGCAACTTTTCAGTTTTAAAGATCTTTTTGAGACCATTCTTTTTCCCTTCTTCTGTAAATAGAAATCCTTAATATTGCTACTATATTTTTTTCTGTGGGGAAAATACATTTTTCCTGAAAGAGAATGAAAGAACAGTATGTGGTATTCCTGATTTGCTTTATATTTTCCTATGCTGCTTCCCAAATACTGGCAATCCTTCAAAACAGGCTATTCCACAGACAGATGAAGTCATGGCATCCAAGTCCATGAAGATACTTCCTATTCAGATTTCTGGCCTACTTTCACTTTCCTTTGGAAAGTGATGAAAGATAAAATCTTAAAAGAAGTCAGTTGTCTGTTCAAGAGCTTTTTGCTATTGGCTGACTATGCTGCAGGAGTAAACTGCTGCCCCATGTTCCAAAATGCCAACAGTTTTGAACAGAACATCTGCTGATAAGTGTTACACGCATAGAAAGAAAAATGAAAGATGTAAATGAACACCAAGGAGAATTTTCTCAAATGAAAAGTACATTAGGTTGTAACCACCATGGGAAATAAAAAGGCCTTTTCTCTGGGTTCTTGAGCACTCAATCAGACAGATCAAGAAGAAACACATAACAGAAAATAACTGGCAAAATCACATCCTACATCACCTAATCTGTTCTCCCAGGTCTTTTTTTTTTTTTTTTTTTCCCAAGGATTTTGGGATTGGGATATCCTCTGAATGTGGCATTCCACAGCCATGTTATTGAACATTTACTCATTAAGAGCCTCTTCACACCTCTTCACTTTTATTCCAAATCATCCTGCTTTGAGACAAAAGGAGTCCCTTTACATTTATCTTTTACTTAAAAGGTTAAGCTAGTAACCCTTAGCATGTTAAGCTATACAAGATATATACTTAGTTTATAAAAAGCCAACTTCATGGGAACACCTTTTTCTTTTAAGGATTCTGCTACCCAGATTTCACAGATCTTTAGCACTAATGGTCCGCATGCTTGTCAATAGATTTACAGTAGTGATCTTATATATTACACAACCACATGATGAAGAGCAGAACTGGTGATTAACTGCATTAGCCACACACCTTTGACCAGGTTACCTGCATTCTGTCCACTGATTTATCACCTCTGTGTCAGAAAACCAAACCCAGGATTTAAAGAAAACAGTAGAACTGCTGACAGGTCAACCTCCAAAGTTCTCAGATTCTAGTATTTTCTTCAGCATTTGTGAATAAGAGTCATATGTTGAAGTTAGGCAGATGAATTATTGCACTTCAACATCACATGATCCAGCTGGACGCAGATCAACACATATACAGTTCATGTGGGCTTTTTTGTTTTGGTTTGGTTTAGTTTGTTTTTTGTTGCTGTTTGTTTTTAGCAGGGGTAAAAATCTGAGACAGCTTGAGAGACTGAATACCCATAAAGTAAGTTGTGATGCTTACGTTGTACAAAAATAAATGTTTCAGTATGACTGAGGTAGAAATCTTCTAAGAACATATTTCCCCTAAGTCTTTTGCATAACACTCAGATCAGGAGGAGGTTTTCATCATGCTACTATGTAAAGGCATGAAGAAGATACTTGGAGATTAAATATTCTTTGGAGCAAGCATCCTTGACCTAGCAGGAGATCAAGGGTTGAACACTAAAATGGCAATTATACTGTCACCACACCGCCTGATGTTCTTTCCAAGAGCAGGGTGCAACTCCCTTTGGTAAAGCTGAAACAGGAGAAGTACCTAGGACAGGTCTACATGATTTTTCATATGCAAACGAAAATGCACCTTCACTAAGTTCTGAGTACGCAGAAACTTCTAACACCATGGATATCACAGTGATGCAATGAGCTAAGGAGTGTTGGTGAGGCATAGCAGATAATAATTTGGGTTTGGTGTCTCTAGGACATTTCCAGGAGGCCAGAGTGAGTTTAGGTTTATCCAGCCAGATGTGGTCATTGTACATAGATGACTCCATCTGAGCTAGTCACTTTTTATTTTCTTTATAATCAACAAAGAGAAATGGGTGCTTCTGGGACACAATTCATTTGACTGATTTTAGATTTCAACATTAGGATGAGAGGCATCACTTCATAAAAGAGTGTACTTCTCTCTACTGACCGTAGCAGAAGCTCATGCTGATTAGCTCAATGTATATAAATAAAAATATCTGCTGCTACAGATGCTGTGTAGGATGTCTGTATAGACAGACTGTAATGGGAGTTCTAGTAAGAAAAGGTGGGACAAGGGAGTAATTAAATAAAATCTCATCTTTTCTCATTCAAAATTTAAATATAGAATATGGTAAAGTGGCTGAACAACAATTAACTGACAGAGTTAATGAGATGGGAGGAAAAACACTCTAAACAGAATGAGCACCAGGTTTGGTGTATCAGGATTCCTGTGTGTATCTTGCAAATTTACAATGTCAAATTGACATAATTTGAAGGAGATGGTGGGCATTATCCTAGTGGAAAAAAAAAAAAAAAAAAGGAAAAGCAGCACATTTGCAATTTGCATATGCATATTTATTTATTCTATATACCAGCAAATTCTGCTGTTCTCCGAGTCGAGTCTTTGCATCTTACAAATTATTTGACTGATTTTAGATTTCAACATTAGGATGAGAGGCATCACTTCATAAAAGAGTGTACTTCTCTCTACTGACCGTAGCAGAAGCTCATGCTCAATGTATATAAATAAAAATATCTGCTGCTACAGATGCTGTGTAGGATGTCTGTATAGACAGACTGTAATGGGAGTTCTAGTAAGAAAAGGTGGGACAAGGGAGTAATTAAATAAAATCTCATCTTTTCTCATTCAAAATTTAAATATAGAATATGGTAAAGTGGCTGAACAACAATTAACTGACAGAGTTAATGAGATGGGAGGAAAAACAGTCTAAACAGAATGAGCACCAGGTTTGGTGTATCAGGATTCCTGTGTGTATCTTGCAAATTTACAATGTCAAATTGACATAATTTGAAGGAGATGGTGGGCATTATCCTAGTGGAAAAAAAAAAAAAAAAAAGGAAAAGCAGCACATTTGCAATTTGCATATGCATATTTATTTATTCTATATACCAGCAAATTCTGCTGTTCTCCGAGTGGCACCTTTGCATCTTACAAATTTCTCCCCATTTGCACAATTAGTGCTGGCAGATAAATGTGCTGGCTAGTGAAGCATTCTCTTCTATCCTCTCCCCTGCCAAATGCACAGGTCTCAGATATCTTGTTGAAACACAAAACAGGAGCACTGTCATTGACAGGTTATCCTGCAAACTTTGGACCATAATTCAGCATGAAACTATTCTCTGTGGGTCATGTAGAGTGTGGGACCTCTAATTTGTACTCTCCAATAAGGTAGAAATATAGCCTATAACCTGCATGAGCTACAAAGAGGTATGTGAGGCCCAGAAAACTCTGTTTAGGATGAATTGAGCATGGTATGGATAGTGGTTAGGGCTGCAAAGTGTTTATCTAGAACGTTAACACCCCAATTGCTCAATACTCCAAAAATCAGAACTTCCAGCGTTGACCTGTTCCATTAATTTCAGCGAAAAACCTGGATTTCTCAACAGCCCTGTTTGTTAATTGGTACCACAGCTGTGTACTGTACTGCAGCCTGTGAAGCTTAATGGTCACAAATCGATCCTTACTGCTCATTTCCAAAAGAATCAAGCACAAAACATATATGCATCTTCATATAAGACAAGTTTACCCCTCTATTCCTCTTTCTCCCATTGCAGAGCATGCCCAGAAATATGAATGAAGGAAGAATAAAGTAATTAGGACGTCATCTGTAGGGGCCGGGATGTACCCACTGGCTACTTTTCCTAGGCCACATAGACCTCGCTGGAATAAGGAAGGGATTTTCAATTGGATATCAAATTAATAAGGCACTTCTGATGCTCCATTCCTGCAGGAAGACATTAGTAATTTGTTTGTTCCAAAGGCACCACTCATATCCACACAAAATGGCATTTAAATGTTAATCGAGTCAGGGGATGGGGAGTGCTTGCCAATCACTACACAACTTAAGGTCAAGGTTTTTGTCTTAAAGGAGGACTCAATGTTAATTTTAAATTTAAAATTCTTGACAGATAGCAGGTTTTCAAATGCCTGCTACAATCTGGCTTGTTTGATTCATTTTAATAAGTAAGTAACTCCTTGCAAAATGAAGGTTTCCCCACGTCTTCAAGGAAACGGAAGGGCAAAGAGGCACAGTGGACTAATCCTGCATCCACTACAGGGAACAGGAAGCAAAACCAATTTAGACTCCCATTCATCTCCTTGCTCCGCACATAGAGACCAAAAAGAGTAATTTACATTCCTATGAGCACTAGGCAATTATTGGAGGTTTCAGTTTAAAAGGGAAAAAAATAAAAAAAGTTCTCAATATTAAATTCAGCTTTGACTCTGTGCAGGAGGAACATTTTGTGTGCATGTCTGTGCATATGGGGTTTTTTGCTGCTTCTGTGCTTCATACTCTTTGATAGGTTTGGAATTTTTTTTGTTTTGTTTAGTTTTTGTTTTTTAACCTTCAGACTGTAACTTTTAAATAGCATAAGGAACCTGTGATCTTCTCTGATTTATTTTTTCTAAATATGTCATCCCCCAGAAAGAGCCAGAGGGCTTTGCTGTATTTACCCCTGGCTGTTGCAAGCTGGGGATAGGGCTGACATCCCTCTCAGGCAGTTCTTGCCACTGTTGCACAGGTACATGACAGGCTGTCATATTTCCTAGGCAGCCTTGCAGGGGGTGATGGATTCAGATTGCCACCAACTCAAACTTGTGACCTAAGCCAGGTAAGAAGATACAAGGACTACTTGCATTGATTTCCTCACTGAGAGAAACAGGATTGGAAGGGAATGAGAAAGGCTGAGTGATCAGTAAAATCAATGAGATACCAGAAGTTTTGCAGATGCATTATGAAAAGGGAGTGAAGTTAAACTCTGTGTTTCTAGGACACAGTGCATGCAGTAGTAGATAAAGGAGGACACACGGATCTCTTAAATGAAAGAGGTCATAATAATGTCACTCAAAATGACTTATTTCTCTCTGTTGATGAGGTCTTCCATGCAATTAACTCAGACACATAGATTGCCAAGTTAGCTGAAATGAACTCCACGCTATTGATAGGAATAGTGGGAAAGAATTTACTTTGGTCTCTTGTTAGATCAATGAAACTATCTTCTACCCTTCCCTGGGTAGAATGGAGTGTCACATCTGCTCCACCGGAACTTACATTATTGGTGTACATATATGTATGCACAGAACTCACAGATCTGGATGATTAGTGCTGTCTAAGCTTCTGTGGATCAGTCACTCCTCCCCTTACCCACTGTAAAATAGATGAATAGCATTTCTGTGACTCACCAGAACATTTAATGATGTTGAGATGCTTGGATTAAACTATAAAATAGCTTTAGATAGACGGTATTTGAAGAACGAAGGGCTTTGACTGATTTTCCCCCACCTAATTAAAGACGACAAGCCTCCACCATTTGCCTTTATAGAAAATGGAGAGACATGGGTGAGAATTAAGCCCCTCTAGGGAGCTTTTCAGTCTAGGATCTGAATCGACCTCCAAGAATGCCAAGACTCATCAGTTAGGTGGAACGAACCTGTACATTAAAAAATGTTATGGGATGTCCATTATATAAATATATAGTACTCAACAGAGAGGGCTCTGAACTCTAATCTTGACCTCCACTTATTTCGATAACATCTCACAACCCCCCAACACACATGGCTGGCTCATTCATATGTCATCACCACAGGCATATGCCCTTTCCAAGATTACACTGGAAAACATACTTTCTTTCAATGGATTGGCTTGCAGTTGTTTTGAACTGAGCTATTAACAATCTCCCAGGTTTCTTAAAATCTGCAGAGCATGAGAATGCTAAATTCTCCTACAACTAACCAAAATTGAGCACATGGAGTCAGAAGAAATCTCAACAAATCCACTTGAAGTCATGTAGTCCAACCTTCAGCTAATGAAGTACTGTTCCCCCAAAATATACTGCTTTATTTACTGTCATTTCAAAACAACCAAAAAGCTTTGGTAGTTCTTGGCCTGTGTGATGGTGCTAAGGGAGAACTTTCTATGGACATATATAGTCCCCAATTATTGGATTTTATTTATTTATTGCAATTTGTTTTGTTTTTCCTTACTGTGTAATTCATTCTGTACATCTTGTGCAATTTTTCATTCTCATACCATCACTTCTTTTTATGGAGTTACTTAAATTCTTATAATCTGGAGAGAAATTGATGAAATGAGTTATCTTTGCCTTTATTCGTGAAATGAGTAAGTTCAAACACAGAGAAATAAATTCCTTCTGGTCCTGAATACTTTCATTTATAGGTGACAGGTCACTTACTTTTTATGCAGAGTAAATACCGGTAAGATGGTAAGATACAAAAGTATGACACTAGTAGGTATCACCACTGCTATCTTTCCTTTATTTCTCATTTAAATAAACTAAAAGAATATCTCAGGAGACCAGGCTGCCAAATAATAATATAAAACCCATTGCTTAAGGCAGTAGTAGAACAACTGCTTTGAATAAAATAAGATCAGTCTATGTTTTTCCCTTCCAAGAAGAAGGAAGTCTATAGGCTTCATCACATTTGGTTAGTTACAGAAGCAGTTAAGTCATGTCCAGCTATTAATGTAAACTGTAAAGTAACCACTGCGAGTTACCTGCAAGAATTTCTAACGGGCAAGTGTTCACATAATAATCATGTCTTTGAATAAGTCTATGTCAAGCCAGAACTAGACTCGGAACTAGAGTGGAAATTGAAAGAATTAAATTCCTATCCAGTTTGTCAGTAACCAACTGTAATCTTTGGAAACAAATTTCATTTCTTCCACCTTCTGCTTTTATTCGCTGACATAATGCTTGTTAGTTTTATGGAATTGGACAGTCTTTCAGTGGGGACTGTACTTGAATGAGTCCGAGTGCAGCACATGGCAGAGTGGCATCATCATCTTGGTCGTGACCACTGGGCACTACTGAAATACAGATCAACAGTAACGTCAAAGCAGCTTTTCTCCTAGCCTCATTCCACTTTCTCTTCCTCCAGAAACAAAGAAACAAAAACTAGATCAGGAGAAACAAATGAATAAGAGGAAAAAAAAAAGCAACTAAAAAAACCCCCAACCAACCCAATAAAACTGTAAAAAAAATTATGAATTCCTTTTTTAGATACAAGAAGAAGTATTAAAAAAATTATAGGAGCTTTTCAGATACTAAGGTCAGAGAATTTAAAATTCAAAGAGAGACAAAAATCATCAGATTACCCTGAAAGAAGAAATTATTCTGCATCCTGACAGTTTAAGTTTCTGGACTTTGGTTTCTTACCTTCTTTCAGTTAACCATTTCATATCTAGAATGATGGTTTTGTAGGGCCAAAGCCATCCCTATTTTTTAATTTTTTTTTGGAGCATCCTAATCTATGTAATGTCTTGTAGCCCAAAATATTATCACTTCTTAGGAAATGCAAAATCTAGGGCATTTCACTAAGTGTGGGAAAAAAAATTACTTTTACTTTGTCTGAGGAAACAGGAGAAGGAGTTAAAGTTAAGATGAACCGAACACATGAATGCACTGTGCCCGCTGGGGTCTGGCTGTATATTCATTATACAAGGTCAGGGTCTCACTTCCATTCCTCCTAGTGTAATTTAGGTAAAGCCACCACACAATGCCTGACCTTTCCATGGGACAAGCTCCCTGCCTCCCACCTGACATGCTGCAGTAAATTTGTGTGTAATTAAACATAGTGTTCCGACATGCTGGGTCTCTGTGGCTGCCTGGCCTCCCCTCTCCAGCTGACCTTTCAGATTGAATCCAACACAGACCACCATGGCCGGGAAATGGCTAGTGTTGGAGAGCGGCACAATAAAGCAAGGCATGTCTGCTCAGATTAAAACATGGTCCCTGCTTCCCCCTCCAGTTGGGCCAGCTGAGCCTGCATTGCACTACATTATCCTTGTTGAGTTAGGAGCAGGACTTATGGCAGAAAAATAGAAAGGCAGCTTTGCTCCTTAGTGATGCTTCACCTACACCTTAGGCACAAGATACCTCCAGGTCCCAGCCACAGTGAGATTCCAACAGGCAAAGCATTAAGTATGTGGGAAGACCGGGTCCTTCTCTAAGGAGTTCCTGATCTGAACAACCATATTTGGAAGGATTGAAGACTTTTCACAGTAGGCCCTCATAAGGTTACACATGTTGTCACTGGCCTGGGCTGATATAGTCATTTATCACACAGCATAATAACTCTAGCGTATGAAGGTGAGAGGAGATGGGGATGGGCCAGGTTAAGTGTCTAAGAATTAAGTGCAAGAACCTCCTCTAGGCCCTAGGAGTTCACCTAAAAAACACAACTTCTACTTGTAGGAAGCTATGGGAAAATATAACGATATAGTGCCTAAAGGTATATGTTTCAAAATACAACTGCTTTGAAAAAAACCTCAAACAATTATATGGCAATACCAGGCATCAAAAGACATTCTGTGAAGTTGCAAATGTTGTTCTGAAAGGACTACAAGAACAAGTAGCTGTTGCCACTGGACTCGGTTACAAAACTGAGTCAACTCACCTATCTTCTTCATTCATCTATATCGATATTTGAACTAGTCTTCTAGTTTTACTTTATAGTCAAAGGAGAGAAATTGAAAATTCCACACATCTAACCAGCCTAGACAGCTACTAGCTGAAACCTGGGTAGAAGTTTGAACCACTTAGATTTATAAAGATCAGTTAGAGAAATCCCATCCCAACTTCTTCATTTACATGTTGACCAATGAGCACCCTTGTAGTGATATCAAGATTTCAACAGAGCAGATTTTGGCCTCTTCAGGAACCTGCTTAGTAAGATTCCATGGGATATAGTCCTAGATGGCAGGGGGGCCCAAGACTGCTGGTTGATATTCAAGGATCACTTGTTACATGCTCTGGAGTGTTGCGTCCCGACCAGAAGGAAGTGCATCAGGAAGGCCAGGAGACCTGGAACTGCTGAGGAAACTTAGAGAGGAAAAAAGAAATTTATAGAAGGTGGAAGTGAGGACAGGCGGCCTGGGAAGTTTACAGGAACATTGTCCAGGAAGCCAGGGACCAGGTCAGGAAAGCTAAGGCCCAGTTAGAATTAAATCTGGCAAGGGACATGAAAGATAACAGGAAAGGCTTCTATAGGTACGTAGTAAATAAAAGACAGACTAGGGACAACATAAAAAAAAAAAAGCAGTAACAAGTGGTGACCCTCAGGGGTCGGTTTTGGGACCTGTTTTGTTTAATATCAGTGGACAATGGAATTGAGTGTGACCTCAGCAAATTTGCAAATGACACCGAGCTGTGTGGCTTGGTTGATACGGTGGAGGGAAGGGATGCCATCCAGAGCGACCTGAACACGCTTGTGGGGGGGGCTGTTGCCTACCTTATGA
>NW_009910708.1:14249-25495 GCF_000696875.1 Nestor notabilis
ATCTTAAGGTCCTTTCCAACCCAAACCATTCTATGATGCTATGATTCTATGATTCTATATAAGAGGATCTTGAAGGTCTTTAAAGCCCTGAAAGTCAGACTGTTTGTTCCCAGCCATATCAGTCTCAGCATATTCAAGTGAAATGACCTCTTTGTGCTTTAATTTTTCTAATAAAAAAAAAGGACAGTGTAACAATAATATGAAAAGCTATGTTCCTCTAAATTACAGTAGTATATTACCACCAGCTATGACTAGCACTGTCTAGAATAACCTAAAATGTGAGAAACCTAAAAATGAACAATTTTGAAATAACAGTTCTTCAAGCAAATGGTACTGAAAATCTGTGTACATCTCTTGGAAACATTTCTGTGCCATGACAGGCTTTTAGGACTAATATTAACTTCCTGTTAGTAGGAAACATCATTATAATGTTGGTTCTTTTCTGCATCAGGAACAAAGACACCACAAGGGAAAAGGCAATATGCTTTCAGACCAGTACACATTATCAGAAAAATCTGCTGTTTATCATCACTTTCCTTCACAGACAGTCCTAACAAGGAAGTGGTGGTACCTAAGGCATTTAAATGACCTTTTCATTTTAAATTTTTCAGATACACTGTATCAAACTTATTACTAAAAGCTGATCACATAACCTTCCCTCCACATTCGCTTTACACTCTGATGCTACTAATTCTCAACCCTATCTTTCTCGCGTTTCACAATCCCATTGTCCTGTAGAAGTTTCATGATAGTTTCTCCATCTTTACATTCCATTATATTCCATTGCGCAGGCAGCCAAGAAGGCAAACAGCATCCTGGACTGTATCAGCAATAGTGTGGCAGCAGAGCCAGGGCAGGGGTCATGCCCCTGTATTGGGCACTAGTGAGGCTGCATCTTGAATCCTCTCTTCAGTTCTGGGCCCCTCACTATGAGAGAGACATTGAGGTGCTGGAATGGGTCCACATAAGGGCAACGGGGCTGATGAAGGGTCTGGAGCACAAGTGTGAAGAGGAACGGCTGAGGGACCTGGAGGGTTTAGTCTGGAGATGAGAAGGCTCAGGGCGGGACTGTTGGGACCTTATAGCTCTCTACAACAGCCTGAAAGGAGGTTGTAGTGAGGTGGGAGTCTGTCTCTTGTCCCAAGTAACAAGTGATAGGACAAGAGGAAACAGCCTCAAGCTGCACCAAAGAAGGTTTAGGTTGGATATCAGGAACAATTTCTTCCCCAAGGGGTGCTCAGACATTGGAACAGGCTGCCCACGGCAGTGGTAGAGTCACCGTCCTTGGAAGTGTTCAAAAACCATGTAGTTGAGACCCTCAATGATATGGTTTAGTGGTGTCTTGGCAGTGCTGGGGTTGGACTTGGTGATCTTAAAGGTCTTTTCCAACCTCATTGATTCTATGATTCTATGATTAAATAAAAAAGAAGTCATATTTATAGGATGATAATTGGCAGGATCAGAAGTAAGAAAAAGAAAAATGCCTATTTTTCTGTAGGTCATCCAGCCATTTCCCTTGCCAGTGTCTGAATGCTTTTCCTGCATATGATACTCCGTTTTTCCCAATGTGTCTGCTAGTCTTAGCTATGGATTTTCCATCCTTTCCTTAGGGAGACCATGACTTGATATACTTCAATGACAGTAAGTGTTTTATTCCTGACATTTATTGTATTTCTTTGCTTAATTGTATTCCATTACTCTTAGTTATGTCCCTATGGACCATCTTAAATAATTCCTTCCATCATTGGCATCTTTCCCCTTCAAGTTTGTGTATTTATTTCTTTTCCTGTTAATCACCCTTCAAGAAATAAACAATCTTTCAGCACCTTCATCCTTGAGATATAGAGGAGATGTCTCTACCTCCACCGGTTAAGGTCATTCTTCCTGTTCTGAAGATCGCAGAGATATGTAGGTAATTTCCTCTGCTTATAAACACGAAGTATAATTAAGAGAAAATGGATAAGATTTGCCATGCAGTGAAAGGGGAACAGTGTCAGAAGAAAAATCTGAAAGAAAAGGATTTACACTAAAGTGACCAAATCCATCTAGTACTCTTGAAACCATAACCAAGGCAACAGTCTGGTACTGTTTCCTTGAGGGATCTTAGGAAAAGTGACCCACATTGAACTGGTCCCTTTAGTAACCTTTACTTTATCCTGCATGGTTAATGATATACTGCAACATTTGCCTAAAAGATAAAATAAAACCAAAGACCAAAAGAAAATGCAGCATTTTGGAAGTATCAAAGCAAAATACCTGGGCTAAATCAAGTATTTTGGCTCTTCTATGCTATTCCTCTCCTGAAAATCAGCAGTTCATTAATTTCTTTTATATAGACTCAGAAAGACCTAAGTTCTTTCTGGATGAAAAATCTGTTTCCTGCCAACTTGGAGTTTTAAGTCAGTATTTTACAATTTCTAAGGATCTAAAATACAGGATTTCAATTCAATTGTAGGGTGCAGATTTAGTTTCAAAGTGTATGTTAGTGCTAGACAGTGTCAATACCACCATCATACTTCTCCTTATATCACCAGGGTGCAGTAAGGATTACTTAGTTAATGTCTGTAAAGGGCTAGGAAGTGCTGTTTAAATGTTATTTTTATGAGCTCTTCAGTTTTTGGGGTTGGTTTCATTTCTGTTGAATTGGTCACTAATACTTCCTTGACCTTTCGATTCAGCTGCAGCACCTTTGGCAAGAGAACTCACTTTCAAGGCTGCTGGTATTTCATACATTTGATTTATCCCTGAGGCTGAAGCACACTTATTTACAATCAGAATCAAAGCATGGAACAGGGGATGTTGAGCTATTTTTCCAGCCCTGGCCAAAAATCTGCAACACAAAAATTATCAAAAGAGAAGGCAGAAAACAGAGACAAAGTGTGTCTGTGTTGAGTCCCTCTTGCCAACATCCTCCTTTTGCAGTTTTTGAAGTGGGAGGAAGAGATGTAAATCAAATCCAACAGAATGTTACATAGAGTAGAACTGACATTTGAAGCTGCAATACCTTAAAGTCAATATCATTATCTCTGATATTTACTGTAGCATACAATGCTCGGATGAAATGTTAAAGTTCATCTATTTTTCCCATACACACTACGTTGTCATATGTGCTGTTATACATACACTCACACAAACATACACAAACACAGACACACACAGAGAAATCAGAATTAGTTTCACCTAAGTGAACAGTATGAACTTCCATCAAAGGACATCTGCTGCTTAGAATCCTCAGAAGTGCTGTGTTGGTGGGTGAGACACTTTTAAAACGCAATACAGCTTATGTACAGGTTATCTCACTCAAATGCTTTTTCCAAGCATAAATACTGGTGCTATTTGGCATGGGTCACTAGTGGAAAAGACTAAAACTGCTAAAGACATAGTATCTGAAGGGGGAAGGTTTTGGGACTTCTCAGGTGGGTGCAAGGTAACAAGAATCTCACCTGTATCTCACCTGATATCTGCAGTCAGACAGTTGGGACTTTCTGTTTGTAGTCAGTGGAAAGAAACAAGCAAGCCCTGGAAACAATTGAGTTATCTGAGACGTGTATCTGAGGATGTGATGAATCATTCTCAGAGGAGGACTATTTCTCTACACTGACCATCCAGGGAATCAAGAATAAGTAGTCCAGACTGAGATATCTCTCTTTCAGCCTTCAAGGGTAGGACAGGTGGATCTCACCCCAGGTGAGGGGAAGATTATAGATCTTTAATACAGGGCAAAAGGAGAGTATGGGACCAAGGACTCCTGCAATTTCTTCCTAGTTCTTTAATGAAGATCTGGAGTGGTCTTTTGTAAACTTACTAGCATGGTGTGGAATCTCATTCACTCAACTTCGGCATGGGAAACATCGAATCATTTCTAAATATATTCATCTGTTTCCTACTTTACAATAGAGTCTGCTGCAGTCTCTGAAGAGATCCAGAGAAAAAGCTTCATTAATACAACCACTCGATCACTGCCACATGAACTGCTAAGGTCATTATACTATTTATGGTGGAACTGAGTTTAAGGTATTTGGTCCTCATGCAAAAAATTTCATTTCAATCATATACTGAATACTATTATGTATTTATTTAACTACCTGTTCTGATCTGACATACATTCCTTAACAAAGCAAGATGAGAATGGATGTCCAAATTCCAAGCAAACTCTATGTTTGAGTCCTCTTTTCAGTGAATCAATACATCTTTCCATTTCTTTTCCGTGTCTGTAAACAGCATACTATACATTGTCATCTCTCTCAATGTAAATCTTGCCTTAACACCACCTGTGCCAAGCTGAGCTGTCCTACACTGAACTCAAACCTTCCTTCTGCAGCCATGGAGAGCACAGGCAAAGATCTCAGTAAGCCTCTGGTGTCTCAGACACTCACATCCTACTATTGGCTCATAAAGGACCCGGTAGCTTGGAACAGTCTCTAACAGAGGTATCTAAACTCTTAGGGGTGTATCTGGCTACTGCTGCTGGCAGCAGGTAAAGGCTATGTGGAAACTCCTGGACCATAGCAGGCACAGGGTTTCAACCTCCTACCTGATCACCTGCAAGACAAAAATGTTGTAGGCTGAGAGCAAGTTATGCTGATGACTACAGAAAATGACTGTGACAAGAATATTTTTTGAGCAAACGCAAATTCTAGTGCTACTTCAAGGGATGCCAGTGCGTCTAGATGCCAGAACACTCCATACTGCAAGTGCCTTTGGTTGTTTCTCATAAGAAAAAAAAAAACAAAACAAACAAAAAAAGCCAAAAGCACCCTCCCCCAGTTCTCAATTTCATTATTTATAAGCCCAGTGTTGTCTCCCTGAGAAATGACCACCAAGATGATGTCAGCTGTCTTGACTTCAAAAGGAATCCTGCTCATTTTCATGTCTTTGTAATTCTACATGAATTAAGCACTTTAATATGATAAAGAGATGCATTCATCATGTATAGCATTATCTTGAGAGATGAAGGTATTTCCTTTTTTCCTGTTTTCTTAATGGAAATATTTTTTCCACTATTTTGCCGTTATTTGAAATATTGGCCTTTGAGAATAAACATTCTTATTACTACAGCACCAGTCAAAGTGGAAATAGCAAAATATAGAAAGAAACAGATAAGATAACACTGGAATGAACAAAAAATGTCTTGCAAAGCCCTTCAATTTTTTAGAGGGGATTTGAAAAGCTGTCAATTTTTTTCTGCTAACTGATTAGTTCTCTGTTTCTCTAGCCATAGCAAACAATAATAATGAAGCTTTCCACTTCTTATTTCTTCACCTGAGCTTCTCAAAACTCCTGGCTAAATCTGAACTTGGCAGCCTGGCATCTGGGAAAGATAAGTAGGCTTTGCTATGAATTATTTTTCCGCTGCTCTTAGGATTCATTATTCAAAGACATGTGCTTGGATGGCAGGAGTTGACTTTTTATAGGACAGAGGGCCAGTGATGGAGTAGGTTTGCTTTTCATGACAGGGAGAATAACAAACTTCAGTGGGAAATGGTATTTCCTGCCTTAGACACATCATCCCCAGTGAAAAGAAAATGGTGGCATCTCCTTTTCTTTTTTGGTGATACCAGGGCTTACCAGATGCTTTCCCCACAGACCCTGGATCTCAGCTTTTCATTAAAATAGCCTTGCTTTCTTTAAGTACGTGCTAGAGTTTGGGCCCCATTTTATTCCCTCCTTTTTTTCAGTTGTCTATTTATCAAACAATAACTGGTTTTCTCTATTGGTGAGGAAGCCTTTCTCACTTCAGCTCTTGTTCTCTGAACAGCAGAGTTTCTCTTACTTTCTGCCTTGTGGACTTCCTTCAAATCACACTTGAATTTCTGTTTTTCTCTATACCAGTGGATCTACACTTGGAGGTTCTGAGGGTCAATTTATGTTTTATCTATTAAGAATGCACCACTTTCTCACTACCCCCATCTTGAGGGAGCTGATATTTCATTCACCTGGAGTGTGACAATTTTTAGCTATTCTGGGACACTCATTCCGTGGAAGCTGTTCTGCAAAGTGTTTGTATGTTAAAGTGCAGATTAATGTTTTCCTTGTAAGAGCATCGGGTCCTTTAAATGAGATCATTCTGCTTGTACAGACTGCAGTCTTTTTTTACTGCAGTAAGTCCATGAGGTCCAACTCCTGCCAATCCTATCGATCCACCCTGGCATCCTGAAATAACTTTACACTGGGTGGAAATCCCTGCAGGAGAAATCCCTCAGACCTCTGATAGGAGGAGGAATATAGTGTGGCCATGTAGCTCTTCTTCATGCAGCTCCCAGTGGAGGTATAGGAAGTAGATCCCAAGTTACAAGCAATGGGAGGTTTGTCTAGACTTGTCCAGGAATGTTTCAGCCTAGTTCAAAGCAGTTAGACACACAAAGATAGACAGCTTTTATCCTATACTCCTTCATCTTTATAGTCTCTCTTCTTAACAGGAGAATAAGATAAAAACAAGAACTAGGGCCTTCAATTTGTGTGCTGAGACTAAAGTCCATGCATAATACCAAACCTTTTGGAATCACTTGTCCAAAAGCTTCAACTCTGTTTTCTTCAGAACTCTCTCAAAGCCCTGTCTGCACTTGTAATCAATAAGGAGAATGAATGGGTTAGAGCTCCAATATACTCTATTAAATCATCCTGTACACCTACTGTGTTAAGCTAAAAGTTTTGGATAACTCTTCTCATTCTTTTTTATTGGATGACATGTTTTACTTTGCCAAAGAAGAATGAGACGCAACAAAAGGAAGTTTCAGGGAGGCTCATTGTCTTCTATTGCCAGTGAAGACCCGAACAGGAAAGGCTAATTGGCTGTTGCCTGGAGGCAGGAGGTGGCAAAGAAAGCTAAAAGATTCACCAGTGAACCACTACCTAGTTCACCAGGAGATCTGGCTTAGTTAATAGTA
Organism: Nestor notabilis; assembly: GCF_000696875.1. Taxonomy (NCBI): domain Eukaryota; kingdom Metazoa; phylum Chordata; class Aves; order Psittaciformes; family Psittacidae; genus Nestor; species Nestor notabilis. Next base: position 21,137 of record NW_009910708.1, read on the forward strand.
TTCTAAGTGACTTCCACATTTTGTGACTCAGTTGCCCTCCTTAAAAAAAACAGCAAAGATAAACTGAGACAGTTCTGCTGCTTCAAGAGAAATAATGTTGACTTCCTTTGGAGTCTGCTGTTTAGAACTTGCTTGCTGGACAATATAGCTGCCTCAGACCAGATCCTAGTCTTCAGGAGTACATCACCAGTTCAACAGTTCCTAATACTATGAGACCTTGACCTTAATTAAACCCATAACCTATGGAATTCAGTGGGAATAGCATGGATGTGCTTTATATGAAATTCAATCAGACTTACGGTTTAATAAACAAATACAGGTGAAAAGGGGCTAATAAATAAGAGAATTACTGTAAGAACAAGCTGCCTTTCACAGGCAGAAAAGGGCCCTAAAACAATCCAGAATTTGAGGTTATGATAGCTACAAAAAAGGAGTTTTTTAGGTAAAAGCAAAAAAGCACCTTTGACAGCATTTTATTTGCTCCTTTAATTGATATTCACTCTCTGAGCTGATGCATTTTTGCATCAGAGAGGGATGATATATTACTTAGCAAACAGAATGATCTAAAGTGGAGATGGAAGAGATCTACTGGGACAGATTTTCAAGCAATTTACATACACTTTTATATATACAAAATATGAGCACCGTTGCACACATAACTATACATGCAAGTCTCCATGAATGCATATGCAAATCAGGCTATTGTGCTGGGTATTATGCCCAATCAGCGTTTCAATTGGTGCAATTAACCAATTTCTAAGCAGAACTCTTGTAACTGGGCATGCAAATTAATGCAACTGCATGCAACGCTTACACCAGCGTTTGTGTACCTAAATGTTCTGTGTATCTAGCCCATTAAATCAGGGCCTGTTTTAATTAGACTGTGTAATTCAAGCCAGACCAGATCACAATGTACTTGGAAGTCCAGTAAATAGAAACAAAAATGTATTTCTGATATGCAGTATCACTCAAAGACACCATGAACCCCCCACTACTTCCCTTGGATTATGGAATCACAATCAGAGCCTATCAAACCTCAACATGGGAAAAATATTTCTCCTGATGTTCTGTCTTAATTTTTTCCTCGCCTAACTTAATCTTATTTCCTCTAGTCATCCTCCCACGCTAAACACCACCTCCCACAGAGTCATAAAGTGGCTGCTGTGTTTGCTTAACTCAATTACAATATTTCTAGGAAATGAATTATGTCTGTATGAAAAAAATACAGGAGATCAGCAGATATAAAAGAAGGATCCTCTTTTGTGGGTCTTGCTGTTGAAAACAGCCCTATTTTTTTCATTCAGTAGGTTGCAGTGACCTATGTATGTGTATACCTACCTACCTGACTAGCTTGCTAGGTCACTGCAAGCTTAGGCTGTGTCCAGAAACAGTGGGTTGATCTCTGAATTCAGTGGAGGAGCCTTTAAAATAGTACAATTCAGCCCTCAGCTGCAAAATCATAGAGTCATTTAGACTGGAAGGAGGGGGTCATCTGATCCAGGCTCAACTTAAAGTAGTGCCTTCCTGAATACATATATATTTATGTAAGGGTTAGTTTTATATAGTTTCATTCCTTTGAAAAATGTGCTTTCTGTAAGTGTGGAATGATTACCTTATTAATGCAACTGTGCCATGACATAAAGGGAGAAGATAAAGCCTTTAAAGGTAAAAATCTTGTCTAGCTATGCTACAAATACAAGGTTTATCTGTGGCTTTTCTTTACATGGGTGTTGGTGCTAAACCAGTATAAACTCATGGTTAACCAGTGAGTTAACCCTCATTATTACAAAACCTGCTTTGCCTAATGATTTAAATACATTCTGCTTTATCAGACTTACGTAATATTGTACTTTGCAGATCACATATCTTTCAGCTACACTAGAAGCACTTACGCTATGTTCAAGGTCCCCTTTGCTATACATCAAACAACACAATAATGAAGAATTATACTGAGTTGCTAAAATATTAGAAAGAGAGAAGGAGGGAGAAACACATTTTTGCAATGTTTTGAACCTAGTGTCACTGGGATTTTTTAATGCATAAGAGGCAGAGTAATTTTGCTCTAGTTCCACATTAATTCCTGCACAATATGCATTGGGGATATTATTTTTTTACAAGACATTTTAAAACGGGGCCTGAAAACAAGCAAAATCCATTACTGACTTACAGTAAATTCCTAAAGGATTCTCTGTACTTCTGTTCCTACTTCAAAATGGCTATACACACACACACAAACAGATTCAGCAAATACGGCAGTATATTTTAAGATTCACTACCCTGAAGAAAATACGACAAGAAACAGTAGACTCTATTCAGCAAATTTAGTGTGCTTCCTTAATTTCCAAACCTCAAAAGCACAGTGGGCACTTACAGTACATGATCATTTTTAATTCCTAGAAAATGATTTAAGATGGGAACATTTCTAACAATGACTTCCAACAAACCATTCAAACATGGCCCTGTTCCTAGATTTGAATGTTCTGGTAAGGCTTGTAGCCTTATTGATGCTTCATATTTAATATGAAGTAAAATTAACTCTAAAAACTATTATTTGCCATGAAGTCATGAAATGTTAGAAGCTGAACTGCAAATCTATGGCCTATATATTCACATATATATACACACATGCAGTATAATACTGCAGTAATGGAAAAGACAAGTGATGAATATGCTTTCCCTTAAATAAAAAAGAGAAAGGAAAAGTGAAAGAGCAGATACAGTGTTCTATTTCCTAATGTTATACACATAAGGAAGGAAAACTGGAGAGCTTACATAAATGTTTAAACAGAGTGTAAAAAACATGTCTGTTGAAGATATTCTTTGGGATTAAAGGGTTTTGGACAAGATCCTAAGGAAAGCTGTAGCTGGAGAACTGGGAAACAAGTTGGAAGACTAATAAATGAATCTCAGACCTTCAAGACTGAGAGTGAGGAGCTGAATTTGAATATCTGAAGGCCTGTTAAAAAAAAAAAACAAAACAACCAATCAACCAAAAACAAAAACAAAAAACCCCAAAAACCAACCAACCAAATCCCCCCCAAACCCAAAAACTAGCTAAAGAAATCACAAAAGTTTTTATTATCTGGCGACAATAGTTTTGCCCATGATGTTTGGAAGTGCTGTAATTTCTAGAAAGATATGTGTAGGTGAGAACAAAATGGCACCAGTATGTGATGTCAGCACTGTCTAGTTCTTACCCTGTGTGATTTGGCTGAGGTTGAGGGTTATCCAGGTAGCTGAACTTGCAGTCAGACTGCCACGTCTCTTTGCCTGTTGTTAGTAGTTGGGATAGTGAGTGACACATTTTACCATCACTGCTCATGCTCGCAGGATGAAAGGCATGGTAGATAAGTGCATTTCAGAAGTCTGCTTTTGAGCTGGAAGATAGGAAGTCAAGATCAGGAGAGAGAGTTTTCCAGGTTTTGATTGCAGTTCTGGATGCCCAGTTTAAGACTTTTAAAGTGAGGTTACTGGTTGTGATACCTCTGAGCTCAGATTCCTGATGCTTCTCAGAATTTAACAATGTCTTCACTAGGCACTGGCTTATGTTCTGTGTTTTTTTCACCTCAAGAAACACACTTTAAAGCCCACAAAATCAGAGACCACCCTGACAGATATTGCTCAAATTCTTGATTGCCCCAGAAAAGTTCCAGGGCTGAGGTTTTAATTAGGAACCTTCCAACTTCTGTTGCTCTGTCATCCACAGCAGACTAGACATGACAAATGTAGCAAGAGGAGGCGTGATAGGCTCTCCTGAATCCTTCATTAGATTGCTTCACCCATGGTCAATGCAAGGGACTGGGAGACATAACACATACCCTCTATATGCATGCATATATAACCTCTCCCTCCATTGCACTTTCCACACTAAGCCAAGAGCTTGGAGATTAGAAGCAGCAGCAGTCAATTCAAGTGGAAACAGCAGAACAGAAAGGCATTTTGTTGTCACAGGAAAGATTTTTTGGTCTCTCTCCTACTACTTCCCTGTAATGTTTTATTAATGTATAAGCAAAATCTAAACAACCACTGAGATTTCCCCATCAAAAGCAGGGGAGGAGGAAGACTTCAAGTCAATTCTATTTTTAAAGCAAGAGAAGGAGGGGGAAAGGATTTTATATTTAGACTTCCAGACAAAGAAAGGGAAGATGGAGCTAGTAAAATGGTACCTTTAGAGTATGTTTTGGGTTACTGGCATGCTGATAATACAAACCCTCAGCCTTACAAAAATAAAAGATAGCTGGCTTATCCTATAAATTGCTGTGTCGTTTACATACTAATGACTCCCCTCTATTTAGCCCCCTCCTCTTTTTTTTCCTTTGGACTTTTCATCATCTCTATCTATTCTGACAGACAATAAAA
>NW_009910708.1:25526-79771 GCF_000696875.1 Nestor notabilis
GGCTGAACTTATCACCAGAATTTATAGGCCAACAATTTGCTCTGGTCACCACCCTAGGGCAATGCAACACAAAAAGGTTCAGTGGGGTCTAAAGAGAAGGTAGTAGCATGTGTACATGAGTATGTGACAGGGAAAAAAAAAGAGAATCTTTTCCAGTGATAATTCTTCTATAAACATTAGAAGATATATTGCTTCTATGTGTATGGTCATATATATACAGCTGAATTTGGCTTTGTTGAGTAGGAGATTCTTGAATGTCCTATATCCAACTTGCCTGTGCAACAACAAATGTGCCAGCATGTAGAAGTCAGGTTTAAGTATATAGACTGCATGCAGTTCCTGTGGGCTGTGTGTTTCCTGTGCTGCCTTGTCCAGCAGTGTGCAGGGGGTAGGAGGTTTTATTCTGGTGTCTGAAGAACGTATGGATGTGTGTTACAGCTAACACAACTGTTAGCATGTTCTGACTTGCTGAAAAAAGTCTTTGAGGGCTGCCTGTGAGTACAAAGACTACCTACCTGTCAGAAAGTCTGTATGATCATTAGCGTGCATATCTGTGTATTCAAGCATGTATTGATACACACTGACTTGTATATGGTTATGTCACATTGTGCAAGTGTGTTTTGCCTTGTTTGAAAGTCTCGGTGAGAGTGTATATATCTGCCTTTAAAAATTGCATTGCCGCAGCATATAAATATTTATATATGTAACTGTCATAAATCTGTCAGCTTGGCAAATGTATGAGTCGCCAAGGTAACTTTGGGAGATTTTTATTGAAGAACTCATAAGCTAGAGTTGAGGAATAGCTGAAAGAAATGAGAATTAATGGCTACTCAACATCACTATCATAAAGTTAGTTATCCCAAGTTTCAGAAAATGAATCAGACAACATGTTAGTGACCACAGACACAGCTTAAGTACGCCAGATTTACTAAAAGCTTAATACTTAAACTAAATCAGGGTATTAGGTCAGTAGATTGTGTGTACTGTTGGGGAACCCTGGGCAGAGACACTTGGAAACCTTGTTCTCCTATGATATACTAGTATTGCTTTTGGAAGAACCAACAGGATTTTCAGGTGTCGTTTGAATGTGTGACCACTTACAAAAAAACCCTTCAAACAGAAATGCTTTTCTAGTTGAAACCTCACTTGTATACAGGCAAGTAATCTTTTATCACTTTGCAGTTATTTAGCAGCATTTGGTTATGCAGCTAGCTTTGCAAAGTTTTAGTTAAAAGACTAAGTGCAGTGATTTAATATTGCAGAGATGTTATCCAAAACTAAAACCACCTTTTCCTTATGGGTTGTCTACACAGGAAGGTCTTTCCAGAGTAAGCTGTGCAGTAAGCTGTGGGTGTCTGGCCTCTGCTGGCTCACATAAAAAGCAGTTCAGAATACAAACATAACATTCCCTCTAATTCCCAGTTCAGCTTCCTCTGCCATCCCAGTTTCCCAGTGCAGACAAACCCTTCTGCCATGCCCATGCACAAGGTAGTTTGCTACTGTAGACTGAGATCATATTGTAAGTTTACCACACCTCTTTGCCACCAGATTTGATTAAAGAAACAGAGACCCAAGTTCTGTTTTGGTACCAGTGGCTGCTGGTACCTCCAAGCTCCAAGGCAGAGGCTATTTCTGGTAGTATTTTGATATAGCACTTTGATAGCATAGAGTGACAATATATATTAAGTTCATTACTTTGCATGTGCATAGTAGTTTTTTAAATGTGGGAATGTTCACAAGTCTATCTTCCGCAGATTATTGCCTTGGTAAACACTACTATTACTAATGATACTACTACAACCACAATATCCTTGTGCATTCTGTTGGGGGGAAAATAAGCTGGGTGAATTTTTAAAGACAAAACGAAAATGAAAATTCAAAGATGTGCTTACACTTCCAGCACACTGTCCCAATAAGCACACTTTTAAAATCTGCCAACAAAGCTGGTGTTGGGTTGTCTTATGGCACTTGATTCAACAGTAAGCAAACAGAGCCACAGGCCCTGTTCGGGTAGGAGAGGCATTGGTATAAATTTGGAGCATATCCTCTAGGATTTGCAAATTAGCACATGGATGTTCAAGGCTGGGACCATTTGCACTCTGAGAAATAGTGCAGGGACTCACCTCTCCAGAGACTCTTCTGCATTTTGGGGAGACCTCTGCAATGCTGCGGATACAGCTGTCATAACATTTAAATAAAGTAGGCAACCTTTAATTTCCATATAGTTAATTAATTTCCCTTCTATTATTACTATTACTTTTATTAGGTACCCATTAGGACTCCTGTTTCATGTCTCATCTGAAGACTAAGCACTGCAGTGTCTTGCAGGTGGCTTTCCACTTTTTCTTTCAAATGCTGCATCAATTTATTTATTTTTAAGTACATATTCTTCTTAATGTCTGTCTCTGGGTAACAAAAGACAAATTGTGAAACTAAGCTGTTATCTCTCAACACACAGAGAAAGAAGCACATCTATATGATTTTAAATCTGAAGAAAAGACTTGGTGGTCTGGAGAATTGTTTTCAACTAGTGGGAGACTTCCCCATGGTAGGGAGCAGGATGAAAAACTGATAAGCTCAGGGATGTGAGAAATCTTCCCCTTTTCCTCCCAGCATGTTTCTGAGTTCTAGACAGGTTCATGCCCCAGGCAGTAAGCTTGCCCGCAGTTCCTGCTAAACCAAAACGCAGCATTAGGGACAGGTAGCAGTGGAATGCCAGAAGCCTATGGGATCGTGGTGCTGCTTTCCACTTGGGCTTGCAGGGAACAAACACCTTTCCCCCCTGTTTGGTCTGCCTGGCTGAGCAGAGCCTGCTTTCTAAGGCACCACTGTGGGATGCCTAAGCCACGCTTAGCAGTACTAGCGAATAACTTCTAAAGCTCAAAGCAGCTTTCAGCTTGATTTCCATGTAAGTTGGAAATCACCAGACCCCTATATCCCTGCCCTCCTTCCCTGGGTATAATTGGCCTCTTATTCTTTGCTTATGATGGAGATACCCTGTTTACTGGGGAGCAGTGTTGGGGAACCAAGGAGAGGACACTTCCTGCCTGCACTTTTCCCATCTCACACAAAAATACTCCTATTTCTTTGTGATGGAAAACAAAACCAATCCCCCAGCTCTCCCTCTACCCACCCCCCCCAAAAAAAAAGAAAAAGCTGAGGATGCAAGTTTTTAGACAGCAACTGAATAGTGTAGCACTATATCAAGCTGGATTTATGTCATCCCAGAGTGCAGGACAATTCCTTAAAACACACTCACAGTCAGGAAAGTGACTGTATAAAATGCCATCTGGGCTTTCCATATTTTATTCTCTCTCTCTCTCATAACGTTTCCAGGTTGAGTTTGTTAAGTCAAAACTATTATTTTTTTCTTCCAGTTCAGCTCTGGCACACTCCCCTACAGATGGGTCATGTATTATCGAGCTCTTACATCATCTTATAGGAGAAAGATTCTGCCAAAATAGATGCAGTTTGATCATTTTCATCCTTACACCTTGTCTGTCACCTTGCAAACCTGTGGAATTCTTTCAAAGAGCAACAAGAGGCTAAATACACCGATACTCCTTTGAACCTACTTCATCTCGGGAAAACTATTTTAACTAAAAAGGTGGACAATGAACAGAAGAACTGGATGTTTTTGCAAATGTTTTACAGCTGAGTCACTTAAACTTGCCATTTTTAAATTTTTAATTATAAACAGCTTTCTAACAAAGTATCTAAAATTATTTAAGTCAGAAAGCTGTAAGGATCTATCACAGGTTAACTGAAATATTTATTTTATTGTGCCAAAGGAACAAAGAGCTGTTGTGCTAGGAGGGCAAAAACATGTCACTTGGGTCAATCCAAACATTTTTAAATATATTTTCTTTGTCATAAAAATAAAACCAAGAAAAAATAGCTAATTGTTGGAATCATGTGAAGGATGAGAAGGAAACAACATTGCAGCCCAGTGGAAAAAAAAAAAAGAAAAAAAGAAATTTCTTAATTAAAAATTACGAATGTAACTTTTGTTGTATATAATTCCCTACAGAACAGTTCAGATCTTCCTCACTGTGACTTCCAATATCTACTCAGAAAGCTGGCCTCGACATCAATACAATTATGATCTTGTTGGCTAGCTAAAGTGAAGTGAGAGGCGTCTCTTTGTGCATTGAGCCTTTAATTAAGCAATAATAAACGAGATCTACCCATAGTTCTGTGTGTCAGGCTTTGGCTTAGGAAATATAAAGACTGAGGAGCTGTGATTCATGTTCAAATATAATGCATGGTTAGGTAACATCCAAGCTGATCAGAGAGGGGAGCCAAGGTCCTGATATAATCCACCCATTCATCACTTATCAGCTCTAACCTCTTGACAATCAGGGCACCCCTCCCTCCTTTGGTAATAGGTTAATTAATTACCAATTTAGAAGTAATCTTACAAATCAGCTGTTGCCCTTGATAAGAATTAATTGCAAATACTTTTTGGGGGGAACATATTAAATGGACCTTTCTTTAAAAGAAATTATCATCAGAAAGCAGATGAAGAGCAAGACTCCTAGAAAGGTTCCAGAGATAGGAGAATTATCTGAATCCTCTTCACTGGGGATATGGATGACAACGGAACTCATTAATTTTATTTATTGAGGAATTACCAAGATAGTGTAAAACTGTTCTAGGATCATATACAAACCTCCTTAGCCCATCCATGCTCAAATCCCTCTGACACAGAAACTTCACCCATTCTTCCTTCCAAAGAGGGATTTAAAAGCAACCTAGCTCACATTGCACAGAAATTAGATAAACATTTTAATTATCTTGGCTAGGATTCCTGTCACTTAAGTTTAGTATCTGAAGGTAGATGTCTGGCTTCTCCTGCAATCAGTGGACATCTCTTCAGTCTATTCACACAATGAAATAAGAGTGTCCACTTTGGGGTGAGGTGAACTCTGGCCTAAACTTCAGTGACTGTCCTGTCTACCTACCCACTGACTTCAAAATCTTGGGTCAGTTGTTCAGATCACTCCTTTTAGGTAGCTCTCAACTTGAACCTTTTACTATATCTAAACTCTGTCTGTTGTGCTGGTGGCATTAGGCTTCATTTAGGGCCATTAGAGAAAAGTACCTTCCAGGATGAGAAGGATTCCACATTTTAGAAATCTACTTTGATATGAGAATTGTCTTGCAAGCACTAACTCTTCTCCATGGACAACAGAGGTTGTTTAGAGATATAGGTGGTTATACCACATGATATCTGTATTTGCTCAGATGAATCGCAGCCTTGATAGTCTGCCTCAATGTCACAGTTTCTTTAAAGGAATAAATGTGCTAGAAGATCCTTCTCTTAGGCTATTTCATTGTGTTGAAATTGAACTCTCATCATGAATGACCTTAGGCTTAGGCTGATCTTAGTACAATATATGAAATATAAGGTAATCATGACAATAGCTGATGTCAGACTGCAGTACCGAGTTCCAGACCCAGATCTTAAAAACTGCAAGGCTCTTTCAGCATTCAGAGGCTTTGAAATCTAAGATCAAACCCATCAGAAAAACAGGTACCAGCTATAAAGAGTTCAGTGAATCTAGATCTAAAGTCTTCCAGAGTTGGAAGGGTTTTTCACAAGTAGTCTTCTCTAATAAGAATTCAGACTCCCTGGACCTCCTGATGTTTATCCATTACTAGAAAAATATATGCTTCATTTCCCATTCCTATTAACATGGATAGCTGTAGCAAAGGTGCACAAGAACCAGCAGGTTTATAGATCTGTAGCCATATGAATTATCAGCAAGATGCTTCAAAGCCACTGGGGTCCTATATTTACATATCCTGCATAGAGCCATCATGAAGTCTCTGCATCACTTGAGTCCTACCTAAGCACTCAGCTTGGGCTCTGCTGTCTCATATCCCGTGCTGCAAAGAGATCAACCCAAACTATTGTAACCATCAGCAATATCTGGCTTAAATTTTCAGAAAGAATTTGAAGATTGGTTCTTATTTTAAGGTTGAGAGTTTGCTTATTTCTCATGATAACTTATGGTAACTCAATAAATAAAAATGAGTGGCATATAACAGAGTCTTAAACCTCAACATTATATTGTCTTATTGAGAAGTTATTACACTGGTGATCTGATTTTTCTTCCCATCATTTCTTTGATTCTTTTTAATCAGAAAAAAATGAAAATACTTGCAAGAAAATTTACTAAAAACTACAAAATCTTACAACCTGTGAAGAGAAAACTAGAAGGGGAAAAAAAAAACCAAACAACAAAATCCAACAACAGAATAATAGAACTCTTACTCTTACAGAATTTAAAAATAATCAAAATTCAACAATTTTAAGAAAGGAAGTGCTGGTAAATGTCACTACAAAAGTACTTTTTGCTTTGAAATTGCAGTTCGTGCCTAAAGGACTAACAAACATAAAAAGCAAATTAAACAGTTAAAAATCATAATCTTAAAATATATTCACCTGATCTAATCTGATTTTCTAAAATGTTTATTTGCCACTTTTTTTTCCAAATTTTACTTTCCATCACAACTGGAACAGAAAATACTACATAAAGCAATAGCAAAACATCTTCTCTAATAGGAAGAAACAATTCCTGTGAAGGTCTGATGTACCAATGCCCAGTTTTGGATATATAATTAGAACAACATTGTTCATCCATTCTGCTGCTAATGAAAATTCTCCCTGAAGTCAGTGATAGGGCGGAGCATTTCTGCTACGGACAGACCTATTTTTTGAGCTTTCCTGTCACGATGAAATTCTAAGTGGCTACAGCAAGAAGTGTAAGAAACACCATGGAGTCACAGACACCAACGGGTCTGTTACAAAAGCATTTGCTGCTAGGTATATGAACAGCATTGTTTCTATTTCTAACTTCAGCACAGTTCCTAAAATGTTTTCCCTAGAGCCATGCAAACCTGTTGTTGCAAGAAAATGAGTGGAAACTAGGTTTCTTAGGTGTTGGGTTTGGAGGTTTGTTTTTGTTTATTTGTTTCATTTTGTGGGGTTTTTTTCTTGATCATCACATGGGGCTGAGATCTGGCTTCTGTTATGTTTATCAGACTTTCGAGTTTGATAAAAAAAGAGTTGGTGTCAAATCCAAACAAATCATTTACTGGTTTTGGAGTAAGATGAAGAGTTCTGTTTCAAACTGAGAAAACTCTGCCAGTGAAACCCAGCACCTTTATGAGTGTCAGAGTAAACAAGGGCATGAAATTCAGGAAGAGATTGGGGTTTTTTTCTGTCTATGAACCTGTCCAAAACTGGAACATGGCCTCCTCCGAATGGAATCCCTAGAGATTCACAATCCCTGCTAACCCTTCAGCCCTGCATTCCTCACCAAATAGATGTCATACATCATTTCTGAAGCTCAAACTGCAAATGGGAGCATTTCCTAAAGGCAGGAGTAAATGATTCCCCTGACATCTCTTTCTCATATATGACGTTCCACCACCTATTGTCCACTCCGTATGCTTCCTTCTGCCTGGTAATACCCCCAAGAGATGGCTGATATCCCGCAAAATAACCAGAGAATGCATCTTTAATTGGGTCCAGAAGAAACTTTATTACCCTGTAGCTAGCTTCTTTGGTTTTTTTCTGTAACAAATTATCCTAATGATCTGACCCAGGACCAGATGTTAATTGCAATAGAAAGTAATCAATTTCCTTTACTGAGCGTGAACTCATTTGCAAGGTTAGTCAGTGAGCAGATATGGAGTTCTTAATGAGGCAAGAACCTAGCAGACCTTCTGGGTTCCTTGTGTCGATTCCAGGTTTACTGCATTGCACCCATTTTCACTCTACCCATCTTTAGCCAGGCCACCCTATTAAAAAAGTAGCAATAAGAATACTGCAATCTGTCTCTAATCACTTGGTAAAGGGTGGAAAAAATAATAATGCAACAACCACAGCCATCTGAGAGTGGTAGATTCTGAGAGACAAAATCACCCTCTGTATATATATAAAAAATAAAAATAATAAATATGTAAATCACACAGGAAATTATGGCTAACGGCATGTTGTTTAATAGAGGGGATTATTATAAATATGGGAGATGCTCAAACAACAAATTAAGCCTGCAGTATTCTGAAAAAGAGCTCAGAGGACGCAACCTAAATTCTAACTTGGCTGCTGTCTTCGGTGCTTTTGTGCTTTCATCTGGATTTTATATTACCACCGAGCACAGCTTTAAGAGAGAAAGGTTGGGCCATCCAGAGCGATAAAAATATAAAAAGGGGAGGGTGGGAGCAGAAGGAGGTACTTAATCTTCCAGTGAACTTCTCAAAAAGATAGTTTTGTAAAAAAAAGAGCTTTCAGTGCAGTTGGATGTGAAGAGAGTTTTCCATCCTGGGGAGGACAGGGGGAGGAAGGTTATCTGTTCAGCAGCCACCAGGATAGCTGTAACAGTGCAACCTCTAATGTATTTGCACCAGTGGAGCTGAAAATTGGAGTAAACACCATAGTTGTGAACAGCAGTTTAGCCTGCCTACCTACGGGTTGCACTGGGGCAATTACACCGTACCACTGCTTATGGTAAGTCTCTAGTTTACCCTGGCTCTATGAAACAAGACTTCTCCTTTTTTTATTTAAGAGAGGATAACCTTCCCCTCCAGCTTGCTCTCAATTCTAATTCTAAAACAAGGCCTGCTGCTTTTCAGCCCAATTTTTGGTGTACAAAACTCTGTATCCACGTTTTGTGTGTGAAAGGAGATCATAAATTTAAATCAAGGACTCTTACAGCCTTGTTTTTAAAATATTTAAGGATTAGCCCCACTACATCAGGATTGAACCTTATATCTCTGTTTATCAGGGAACTTTAGATACAAAATCAAGTAGTTGTTTCTCACAGGGTGATCTTCCACAAAATCCTCTAAGGTGTGCCAGCTGTCAGAACAATCTCCATCCCAGGGATATATCTGGACAGGAGGAAGAAAAACATGCTACCAGGTAAGTGATAACAATGCCTAGGACCATCACTCCCCTTCAGAAGAAGGTGTCTCACATCTACGGTCCCAGCAAATCATTCTGGGAATTCACATTTCTGGAACTGGCAGTATCACTCCTGGGAGGTGCACAACTCAGGTGAATCCAGACATGAGGGCAATGTGCTATGGAAGCAGTGGAGGCAGGTGAGCAAGAGAAATCTGAGGGAACAAGGATTAATTAAAGAGGAGGAGGGAAAAAAATATCCATCTCCATAATATATTTTTATTCATATATATTGTAGCAGCTAATTGCAAAACTGAAATCTTAGTGGCCCCCAATGGAGTTACGTTAAAGCACTAGCAATTTTCAGTGCATTCAGCTAGAAAGGGGTATTGGAAGGTGCATTCTGCATTTGTCTACATTAGTAAATAGCAGTTCAGTAGGAGACTTTCTCAATGACGAGGTCACTCCCATGTTGTGCCTATATTAGAGACCTTCTCAAAGCTCACACAACAGGTTGTTTTGCTACGTCAAGGATAGGGTTTGACGAACCCTAGTGGCTTCCCAATTTGAGGTGAATATGAACCCTGGAGGTGAGGGGGGATGTGCCCATGGCTGAGGAGGAAAACACATTTCTCACTGTCATTTCTGCATTTTCAGGGGCAAAATCTGAGTAAAGGATTTAGCATGGGGTGGCTTCCCCACCAAATTGAGTTAATTGGGAAGGATGCCTAAGGAAGAAGATATACCATTGTTCTGGCTGGGGAGAGTAAGTATGCATCAGCTCTGCTCACAGCTCTGTGTATGTCCCAGAGTTATCTCAACTCAGGCAACAGTAGCAAATGTACTTTATAAAAGTCCTTTTCTAGCAGTCTTTCAAGCTCTCATCTGGCCTGTTTATACATTTAAAGTGGAAACCAGATGATCAAGTGACTGTCACTGAATTTGTGAGAAGATTGGGCTGATAACCACTTGTGGTGTCGGGCAGCTGAAGAGTTTCGACCATTGTGCTGCAGAGGCAGCCCTGGCCACAGTCAGCCCCTGCCCTCGAGTCCATCACACCCCTCTGCCTGCAACAGGGAAGGAGGAGCTGTCCCTGGGGCTATTAGGCACTGAGCTGCTTTGGCAAAATTGGTAACAGCACAGTGAAGACCGCAAACCTCTTCACCTGGAGTTTGATCTTATCTACTCACAGCTCTGTGAGCCCTAAGACTGTTCATCTGCCTGTCAGACGCCAGCCCAGATATCTGCATGACTAATCACTGCAGATCCAAAACACTGCATGTGACTTTAGATGCCACATTCTCCCTCGTTTCTCCTTTCCCCATCTCGCCTAAAATAACAATGACATGACTGTTATTTTCACTCATTCCCCAGAAGACACATCCAAAAGCACTTCCCTGTCTACTTATCACCTCTCCTTTCTCCTCAGAGTCTCTCTCTCTATGCACCAAGAAAGAAACGTTTTTTGCTGGACATTCAGCAGATATGCCCTTGCTTTTGCGAGGTGGTTTATGAAAACTTTCCATCAGAGGATGCAGAATGTTACTCGGGTATGCATTAAGTCATTAAAATAAAGCTGCAAAGAAACTGCAGGAAATACCATGGGTTCACAACCTGTACCATGAATCTCAGGCCCCACACAAACACATTTTCTTTCTCCACGAAGGGTCAGCTTTTGACAGACTGAGACAATTTGAGTGAAGTCTTATTAGCCTGGGCTCCCAGCCAGCATGTTGGAGCTTGTGGCAGGGTGCAGAGGCAAGGTGTGGGCAGTGTGGGAGGTGGGAAAGTTCATATAGCATGGTAAGAGGGAGGTGGAAGCAGAGGCAAGAACCTGGGGTGCAGAGTGAGGATGAAGAGGATGCTCAGGGAATGAGGAGGAGGGGTGTGCTAAGAGATGGGGCAACACCAAAGCAGCAGGAGCACATGGAGGAAGAGGAGATGGCAGCAAGAGAGAGACTGCCATTACACTGGGCTTAGTCACCCATTCCAATGTAACCAACATGCTGGTGTCCCACGAAAACAACTCCCCTGCACCCGGCACTTAGCCAATTGTGCAGTGCTGCGTGTGAGGAAAAAGAAACTTCTTCCTGACCCCTGCAGGCAATCAGTTTATGCCCTGAAGCATGAGATTTGATTAGCCTCATTATCTCAGCTTACATAACTGTAAAAGTTATTAATGGTAATAAAATTATCTAGCCTGTTTTAATAATACAGCCACAGTATTTGTCTCAATGACCTCCCGTGGCTGTAAATCCCACAGGGGACTGGCACACAGCATACTGGTTCTTTTTATTTATTCTAAATTTACCAGCCATTAATTTCACCAAACCACCCCTTGTTCTTCCATTATGGGATGGAGTGAGAAGAAGCTGATTAGGTCTCAGTGCACTTTTCCTAATGCTGAAAAGTAGCTCCAAGTCTGATTAATAAGGTTCGAGTAGACACCATCAGGCCTTCAAGCCTTGGGATTAATCCTTTCTCCCTACCTGTCAACTAATGTATTCCCATGATACCGTGGGACTTGGCTTTGACTGTTTAAAACTCACCACACAGTTAAGGTGATTTCATATGCTAGATGTGAACTCACTGTTTATTTGAAGCCTAACTGTAATTTTGGCTTCCCAGTAGCTTGAAGTAACACAACTGCCCTGACCTCTGCAGACATGTCTTGCCAAGAGAGCTGCAACCTCACGTTAGATTTCAGCCGTAATGGCTTACTCCATCTCTGTTGTTCTGCTTTCTGCCTCTGCTAAAGCAACCAAGCAACACTGCAAATCTCCCTCCTATGTTTTCCCCAGCATGTACTCAGGGAGTGTTCAAGAGAGGAAAAGCTGGAGATGGCCACAAACTCTTCAGGTGATGCATGCTTGCTCCATACTATGAGAGGTGAAGGAAACTCCTGCCTTGTCTCATCCTATGCAGAGAAGTATCAGCTGAAGGATGAGAGAACAATCTATTTCTTGTCTTGCCTGCAGCATATTGTACTGCCTGCCTATACAATTTTTGTGGAAATGCTGAGAATATGCTCCCATACAACACTTTTAAATATAAAGGATAGTATTATGGGACAAAGTTAGAGATAATTTGGAGAGTAGAGGAGTAATAAAGAGTAAGTAATTCACTATGCTTCTGCGTACATGCTGTACAGTGTTCTCACATAGGAAGAGCTTTTTCTTTCAAGAGTAAAGATAGAGTGATGTAATCCATATTCTTTGTTTTTTAAAAAAACCCTAGGTTTTGCCTGTTTGTTAAAAATATCTTATGTAAACATTTGCTCATCATCCCAAATGAGGCTGTCCCTAAGTGAGTAAACCAAAATGAGCCTAGTTGAAAATAAACAGTAAGGTCAACATGGAGGTTGTGCTATTGGTTGGCCTAACATAATTCACACCTTAGTTTAAACCCTTCCATTTCTTGTTTCTCCATTTTGAGAAACCATTTGTAGAGCCATTCTGATACAAGTGAAAAACTGGGGTAAAGAATTTATCTGGTCTGTAGGAAAGAGGGTAATTCTTCAGGGACAGGGAAGCACTAGTAGGGTGAAGGCTGAATTTGCTCTGCTCACCTTGAATGCAACATTTGTTCACCTATAGCACACACAACATAGGGTTCCATCACAGAAGCAGTTGTGTGCTATTCCCTCCTGAGGATACCACGGGTTTTAGAAACAATAACTGTGCAAGATCCAGATCTGTCATAACAAGACCCCTGAGACATTCATCTACATACCCCCAGCAGTTCTGGGAGGACAGAGCGCAGTCTCCTGTCTGGGGGTGCAGCTGCTAATATTGCCATTGTGCTGCTTTGTTTTCACCTGTTTGACCAACAGCTCTTTCATGTTAGAGCTGAATCAAGCCAGTGTCCTTAATCCAGGCAGAAGGAGAGTCCCTCATTTCGGGCAAGAGCAGTAAAAGCAGCAAGAGGCAGAGCAGTTCCCATAAACCCCATCAGCTCTCAGAGCAAAGGGCAGGTCCAGGTAAGCCTTATGGAGAGCCAGTGTCCTCCAGGCCTTCGCATGCAAATACTGCTCCTCGGTACCACCACCACAGCAT
This sequence comes from Nestor notabilis, assembly GCF_000696875.1. NCBI lineage: Eukaryota > Metazoa > Chordata > Aves > Psittaciformes > Psittacidae > Nestor > Nestor notabilis. The sequence continues at coordinate 38,499 of NW_009910708.1, forward strand.
AAATCTGTGTAGATAAACTCTTCACACCAAGGCAGAGCTGAATTCCCAGTCCACAGCATTGACCTACTAGTTAAGCACTGCAGTGCCGTTTGCTGGATTCCCAACACAAACATATGCTTTCAAACACAAATTGGGATTCTTCTAGCAGATTAAAGCTGTTTTCCTTCCCTGGAAAACAGCCTGTAAGGAAGAGAGCTAAAGGCTCGGCTGCCTCACCATGCTCTGTGGCTCAAGAGGATTTAATATTCAATTCGCTCGTCTTCCATCCTCCTCTACCCCCCTTGTTCTTCTACCCCCCCGCAGACCAACTCCACGTCTGGTGCCTTCCTCCTACCGATTTCCCTCAGGTCAGAAGAACTCTGTCATCAATCCCCCACTGAGACTTATTTCCAAAGATCAGCACTGACCCAGAAGTCACTTGGCACCGCACCATCAGAACAGCGTGTGCCGGCGCTGCTGAGAGGAGAATCTCACAGAGACCGGATTCAGGATGTCGGGCCGTCTGCTAAGCACTTGTCAGGCTCCCATATTTCAGAAAGAAGTCTTTATGCAGCTGACCTGGTGACTGGAGGATGTATTTATAAAACAACACATGAGGGCCAGGCTGGTTGACCCAGTCGTAACACTCTGCACTGCTGAGCAGAAGGGCCTGTGCTGGGTTCCTGGTTCTCATTGCTCTCACCGAAAGACGGGAATGGAGTGGGAGGAGGCTGTTCAGAGCTTGGAGGCAGGGATAGAAAGGGCGAAAACACTCCATGCTGGGGTTGTACTGTGGGATGAAGGCCTGTGAGGAGGATGTAGAGAGATGCATACGAGGTACCCTTTGAATTCTGCACCTGGTTGTGGGCAGAGGGCTTCCCTGGTGCCACTTGAGAAGAAGGACTGCTGTCTCAGTGCTGGCATGAGTTAAGGATCAGGTAAAAAGGATCCTTCAGCTCAAGAGCCCTTATTAGAAACCTATACACAGCACCATGTCATCTTTCCTACTCTGCTGCTCAGTGGACACCTCCATCTGACAGAGAAAGTCCAAGGACAAGGGAGAAGCAACAGCACTGTCCTGCAGATACACTTGGCCAGGAAGCAGCAGGACAGTATCTACATGAAGGACTGTTTGATAGCATAAGCCAGAAGGTAGCTTAGACTTTGTGAAAGAGAGAACAATAGAACTCTATGCTACAGGTTAAAGAGGACTTTCCACCAAGACAGACAGTGCAAGGAGACACCTTGTCACGGGAGGAGCTAATCCTTCTATCCGGAGCTTTCTATCCTATTGGGATTTTATCTGTGGCCTGCAGCAAGTGATAGCCCCACCCAGCTCATAATCCCTCAAGGCAACACACATCCCTGCAAAGGAGGGAGCCTTCTCCACATGCCATCAGCACACTTTGCAAGCTTCCCTCCCACAACCTTTGTGGTCAGAACCTGAGCAAGCTGATACATTTTTCACCACAGCCTAAATAAACCCTTTAGTGCCTGCCAGCACAGAAGAGAGAGAGGTTTCCCAGGTCTGGGACATTGGACGGCATCCCGCATACAGATGTGGGACCACTGATCCCGCAATCAGAGCAGGACAGATGGAGAAAAGTGCCAACCATAAGGGAGCCTCATGATAAAAAATGATTGCAGTGGCTGTGTTCATAAGCTATTTGGGACTGTAACTTTTCACTGCATAAAGGGAACCTATGCCAGGGAGCATCAGTGCTGACTTTGCCACTGTTAGTTGGTGTTTTCAAGCAAGCAAGCAAGCACCAAACAACGGTGATGTTTATTCAACCAGTTTTGGAGGTGCAGATCTGAAATGTGAACCAAAGCTTTTCACTGTGCTTGGTCAGAGTATGACACATGCTATTATGATTCTGTCTTCCGGAGTGAAGGAAATAAATTTTTGTGGTGATATTTCAAGTTGTCATGCTCACAGCTTTGCATTTCGCATTCTCTGAATACTGTTAAATCCTCAAGGGCTTAAGCGTTCAGAATAAGGGAAAAGGCCACTACTGCGAGATGGAGAAAGAATTAAAAGGAGACACAACATAATGCACTCCTAAACACAGGCATACACAAAAACACACACACAATCAACTCAGTCCTAGTTTGAATGGAATTACTCCAGGAAGAACAATTCCTTTCACTCCAGGAATTACTGGGTGAATTTCTCCAGCCCATGTTATGTAGGTCAAAGCAGATTATCGCAGTAGTCCTCAGGGCTTTAACATATGAATATACCCAGCTGATTGCTGAGGAGGCCTTTGGAGTGGCTTGATGTAACGTGTGCTGATACTGGCCAGACACAGAGGGTGAGTGCATGCCTGAGCTGAGACGACTGTGATTTTTTACTTATAACTCATGTTTTTCAGTGCTGAGATTCATGCCCAGTTCACTTGCTTTCCCAGCCTTTACTTTGGTTTCTGTGCAGTCTGGGAAAGGGATATGGGACTTCAGCTGTCACTGCAGACCCACAAGACAGATTTTTCTTGGTAGCAGGAGTTAAAATCTCTTTTCCTAGCCTTTTCCAAGGATGGCACCAGTGCTTGTCTGACTCCACATGGGTCCTACACCAGAACTGGTCAGAGCAGCTGAGTGAGCTAGTTCACCTCAAGCCTGATGAATGCTGTGCTGGTGCAGCAGAGAGAGCACAAACATGCAGCTAAGGGCAGGAAACAACATTGCCCCTTTTTGTGGCAGCTCGCCATTGGAGCTATTTACTTATATCATCAAAACACGTCCTTTGCTGTCATGACTTAGGAGCTCTGGTGATTTATGCAGGGCTGACTTCAGACATCACTCTCCTCTAACCCAGCTAAGTGCCTCAACAACAACAGCACAAGAACCGGAGCCTCCTCTTTCCCAGTGTTTCGGCAGAGGACAGCTCCAGCAGGAACCAGACCTGGCATCTGTTGCATGTTGTGCTAGGACCCCGGGCTGTGAGCTGTAGCAGCATGGAGCAGACATGCCTTCTGCTCCACTGCCTTGTCTGTGGGGAGCAGCAGACGCTGGGGAGAGAGGGAGACAGGCACTGCTACAGATTCCTTATCATAAAACACCAGGAGCCCTGAGTGAGAGCAGAGGCCAGGTCTCGAGGCATTTTAATCCGCACTCTCCCAAGCACGAGTCCAGCTAATTTTCAGGGTCCTCTTCTCCCCCTCCCCACCGACATAAGGACTGAGTTATCAGGACCGCAGTATTATGGTACAGGTAAAAACAGCATTCAGCCTTTGTTATGCCATCTCACCATTTCTATTTCAGGAGCTCTTGGTACCTTGGGATGCAGCCCTTATACTCTGAGTTTAGCTCACAGGTAAATCCTCAGAGGTGGCTGTATCTACTCTTTCTATGCCCACTGCTTTAAAAAAATACAATAAAAAGATATCCACATTAGTATGCAGGGAAAGCCAATTTATACAGGGCATTAGGCATGCAGTATAAATGAGGGTACAGGAAGAGCAGAGTGGATGGTGAATGTTTATGGAATAAGTTAACAACTGGGAATGATGTTGCATTTTCCATGCAAGCAGACAGACAGATATAACATGGTCCCAACAGGAAAGAATAAATCCCTGTAGTTTGTGGCCTACTTTCAGCTTCATTAATGGAATAAAGGCCAGGAGGCATGATGTCATGAAATTAGCTTCCTAATTAAACATTGCCTTTGCCTCTCTTCCCTTCCCCTCTCTAGATGAAGTCAGTGGCTTTGCTGGCTCAGACAGCTTGCTATTTGTCAAGGGTTGAAACTCCTTCTGAGCAGGGTGTTTAGTTGTCTTTTCCAGCATCTTACAACAGCATGATCTGCATTTTGAAGCCCAGAGACAGGCACACTGGCTTCTGTTTTCAGGATACCTTGAAAAGCAAAGGCCTCTTCATCCTCAGACATACCCATCATTCAAACACCTGTCTGTGACACGTTCTGCAAGAACTTCTCAAGAAGTCAGGTATGTTTTGCCATTTAGGACCCTAAAGCAAATTTGACAAGTGGGACATTTCAGTCATATAGTTCCGTGCTCTGAATCTGTTCTTTCACCCCAACTTTTCACATGAAAAAGAATGAGAACACCAGCCATAACTTTGGACTGTACAACCCAAACTGAGTGATGAACCTGCCTTGTTAAATAGTGGGAGATTGGCTCTTTGTTGTCCTGTTCTCTCCTTATTACCCCAGGCCCATCACTGCTGAAGAACCAGCCTGATTGCCTGAGGAGATGGAAGCAGGTTAAACAACATTTTCTTTTCTTTCTTTCTTCCTTCCTTTCTTCTCCAGGCATGCACAATAATGTTGAGGAACTGAGTCTCTGCTTTGTGAAAAAAGACCAGAAGCAGGTTATACGCACTCTCTCCAACCATGATTAAGAGCAGTGAAGAAGAGGAGACCCTATGAACGAAGGGAAGATCTAGCCTTTTCTTCCTATTCTACTTCTGCAATCTATTAATTGGTAAAACCACCATTTTCTTCAAAAATTTGTTCTTACTGTTGGTGACTCATACGTGGAAAAAAAGAAAAAGAATTTTTTGTCCCATTTTACAGACTTCAGTGCTATCATTAAAAAATTGGTCACAGGCTTTCAAACTAATCCAAAATTTGTGGCAGCCTGGTAGATTCTTGTAATGCAACTTCCTTAGATCAGATCCTTAGCACAGTTACAATCATAAGGAAACTAGACGTCTCCCAAGTTTCTGCACATCCATTACTGCCATGAACATGTTTGTTACTGTTTTCTTAATGTACAATATGGGGAGTGCACTGACCTTTCTCCCAGAAAATGCCTGTGTCTTTACTTTGTCCATTCAGCTAAAAATGCTGCAAATACAGTATGGCCATGAATAATAGCCCAAAAGTTGATGTTGCCAAGAATGGGGACTCAGGAAGTGGTTCAGACATATGCATGAGAACATTTAGCCCTATAATTCATCAAATGTGGATGTGTTACTCATATTTATCATTTTTATTCCTATACCAAAGCAGAATCTACCATACTTTTTAAAAAAGTAACAGCCTGAAGATGAGCACACACCAGGGTGAGGCTAAGATCCTACTCCCCTTGCCTGCCTCAGACAGGTTGTGAGATGGGGATACGCATGTCCTGATACATTCCTGTGTTAGGGCTCATGATGTGAGACAGGAACATCCTGTGGAGTTTCATATGGGACAAGGCTCTAGTTTGCTCATAGTAATCTCAATATATAGACCCCATAGCACTGACACCGCTCTAGCTTCTAAATTATCACTTATGGGTGCCCTACATCTCCTTAAATCCCTTGTGTAACAATCTGGGTGTTCAGATATGAGCTGAACTGCTCTGTAAAGGTGAATGCACCATTGGAGTGCAACTCATATTCAGGGACTCAAAATCCCTTTGCCTCAGCTGCCTATCCCCAGTGATACTGGAAAGCTGAGGCAGAAAACAAGAAAATCAACTGAGGCAGAAAACAAGAAAATCAAAAGCACATGGTCGTACGCAAGGAAGGGCTAAAAAAAGGGGCTGTGTGCCACTGCTCCAAAACATGGTCTATAGCCTTAACCCCAAATCAAATATCCTATCTATCCTGCTCTGCTCCTCCCCTCTCCCCCTTCCTGCTCTGCCATACAACTCCCAGTGTGATACTACTACAGGGCATCCCTGTAATGTATGTTAAGTAAGTGTGTGTCTCTGGGTGCGCTTGTCTCCCATCGAGATGGAGCTATTTTCTCTCACTCGGCATCTTTTGTGCAGGTGCGTGCTTTACAAACAGAAAAATCAGCACTCTGCAAAAGTGTTTCTGTTAACATTTATCACCCCTTCCCTTAGTCATCACCACAGCAGCCCTCCCCAGGGAATGGGAATGTTAATTCAAGGGAAGATATAATGCTAGTCCTCTGGGAGCCCTGGATTAGAACAACAACACAAAAGAGAGAAGGAGGAAAAAAGAGAGACACAGAAAGGGAGAAAGAGTCCTAAAGACAGAGACAGAGAAAGAGTTGAAGTCTTATTCACTTTTATTGCAGCCCCATGCTTTTTAATTGTTCCGCCTGAGTAAATCCTTCCTCTGTGATCCTGTTGCTAATGAAAAAGTCCATTGCGGTCATTCTGCTGGCTTTAAGCTTATGCTTGTCCAATGGTTTCTTGAATCCCAGAGCTGTTAATATATCTGGAGTGGAGCAGCTGCAGGGCAACCTATTTCTATGATAATGTGTACACAGAGCTTTTATCTTTTTTTTGGGGGGGGGGAGGGAAGAAAAGAGGGGAGAAGAGGAGAGTGATGTTTAACTGTTATCCCCTATCCTCTCCTTCACCTCTGATCTTTCTCCTAAATATTTCTAGAGGGTCTACCCAGAGCCCCAGGTGTTACAATACAACTTCAATTTCGATAGGCCACTGTTAGGGGCTAAGACTTTATCTATAACTGAGTTGTATAAGGCTCAGTGTTGCCACTGCAAAATCATGAGTGTACAATGGTTAATCTCTATAAAGAACTAGGCTGGTAAAATGAAAATCCAAACCTATTCCAGACTGCTTTCAAACTGCAGGAAAAACTCTGGTTTAGCAGCAAAATTATTTCACCCTCCAAGAGTTCACATAGATACACAGTGGTTGAAATCGAAATCTGGAGTTGCACCCTATAAACATGTAAAATGCTAAACCATGAAACTAAGTAATTTTTCAGACTCCATCCAAAACTGCCAGCATCTGTGTTTGAGGCATCTATGTGAGGCACCACATAGAAAACTATTATAATTGATGTCTACGTAGTTAAATTTAGTGCTTGTTTGCCTTCCACACAGAGTGGTCAAAAAGTATGTCCTCTTTTCCCCTCTATTCATTTTTTTGATGAAAATTTTAAAAACTGACATGAAGCAAGAAGCTGAAATCTTCCAAAACATCTCAGATGTCTCTAAAGACAACCACCTTTTGATAGAAAAAAATCCCAAACATTAACTACGGTTTTCTAGTACACAATATTCCTATTTTTAGCAAGAAGTGTAGAATAAGGATTGCCCTACAAAGCTAAGCAAGGCATGTAAAAGTAATCATCACATCAAGACACAGAACTTTGACATATAATCTGTAAAATTCTTTTAATCTCATCTATATGAGAAGGCAGAGATTTCCTTCAGTTTTATGCATCGAGACTGTAGCACACAATATTTTCTTTAAAACTCTGTTAAAACCAATGAAAGAGACCTGTGCAGGCAATGAAGAAGCAATAATGAACTCAACTCTTCCTCTTTTACTTTTTAATATTGCCCAGACCCAAACCATCCAAAGCACAAACTTTTTATAATTGTTGGCATCACATCCTCAACCTTGGCTAAGGGTGGCCAAAATGTAGACAAAAATCAAGCTGTTTCCTTTTCGTTCTCCACCATGCTATAAAATGGATGATTGCTCTATCTTCCTACCATCCTCACCCCCCAGTAATAATTTAGATCATATTATCACAGAAGGTTCACAGAATAGAAAACTTGACTCAGCCTCTCATAGATACATTGGGTCTAAAAAGACCAATGGCACTTACGTTCACTGAAAAAAAGTCTGGAGATCTTACTCAAAGGCTTTTGGGATACGAGATACTGTTGACTGTTAGAACACAACCATGTAGTGACATAGACTTTTATTTTTTTACCTGTACTTCTATATTTTAAGGCAAATACTCTTCTGGTAAACCAAGGAAAATGAAAAACTCAATGACTAACATCCTGCATCTTTGCATTTTTCTTAATCTAAAGAGAACACTATGAAGTGAAAGGTCTTACTGAAGCAGCTGGAGACCTGAAGATTTACATTTTTAGACAGTGCAGAATAGTTTGCCAGTAAGAACAACTCTAAAGGTGAATGGAAAATTCAATCTGAAGCTTATTCAAATCCCTGGCCTTCATTTAACTGCAGCCCAGCTAATGATCCTTAAGAGTGCTCTACCTGTCTGGTTGTTGTGGGTTATATTCTACTAATCCTCCCCATACTGAAATAAATTAATGCTATATTTGCAAATAAAAATTAGTGTGAGAGAGCAATGAAATAAGAGGAACCTATTTGCCAAACAACCTACAATTCAGTTGTAATCTCATATATCAAGCACGCTACCTTTACAGTAGTGACAGGTGTTACTCAGTCAAGCTTCTGTTGACATGTTTTGAGACAATTCCTTTCTTCAGGTTGTTTACTTGGTCCTAGAGCGCACAAGATTAGAGCCCTACTGGTTTACACATTGTACAAGCTCCTAATAAGGAACTGTGTCTGATCCCTAGAGGACTTAAATTAAAACAGATGTGACAGAGAACAGGAACAGTAATAAAAGCAAAGACAAAAGTCAAAGGGCATGGTTTTCAGAGAAGACAAATACTAGAAGCCTTCAGAGACCATTTCTTTTGATTGTTGAGCAGAATACAGTGGAATCTGGTGTAGACACCAATTCGGGATGATGGAACAGGACAGCTGGGTTTGCTGCTGTGTGGACATATCTCCTGGCTCCAAATGAGCTGAGGTGTTTGTACCTCAGAGCTCTCTTCTGCTGCAGACATTGCTTAGAAATCACTCTGAAGCTCTGAGGTCACTTTGTTGTTTTTGGAAGCCTTATAAAAAACTGATGCACAAGGTTGGCTGTCAAAATCCCATCATAACAAGTATCAGCATGGAGATTTCCAATATGGTAGGCCAAGGTCCACATTAGAGGAGAGAGAAGGAATAAAATCCCTATAAAATGACTGTAGTTTTTAGAAGGCGATTTTTGTTATTAAAACTATGGCTGGTGAATAGTGTGAGGTAGAGCTGAACTGCAACCTGCACTGCAGATTTGAAACTATATTTGTTACTCAGGCAGCTTTCTCCAGGGGTTGATTTTTAATGTTCTCTATCAAAGGTGAAGAACTCACATCTAGAGTAACTATTGGAAACCAAAGACTTTTGATATTAAATGACAAAACCCAAACAAAAATCCATCATGGATCTGACTGAGGCTAATATATTTGGCTAGTTAAAGGGCCAGGTCCTGGCACCTTAACTGGATCAGATGGCTTTGGAAAAATATCTGTGCTGTTTCCCTACTTCTGTGTGAGCCTTGAGTTGGAATAATCATGCTTCCAGAAAAGCTGCAGCTGTGTGCAAGGGGAGGAACCACTAACTCAAGCCCAGGATGGTGATTTGCAATGAACTGAACTGGCCCATTTTCTCCTTCAGAAAACACTGCTTGACTTGATGACTCAGAGAGAAAAGAGGAAAAAAAACCCAAATAAATGATTTTTTAAAAAGTAAGAGGAAGCTGGACCCACACCAGCTCAGCCTTTTCAAAATCCAGCCTTGGCCTCAACCTCGCCACAAGACAGAGATGAACAGAGCAGCTCTACCAGTGCATATCACAACGGTACCAGCTGAGATGCAGATGATTTGTAGCAGGTAGCCCTTTAGGACCTGGGAAGCCAGCCCACTGCCTTATTGAGCTATTACCTCCTATACAAACATTACATTTACTATCCGCATCCCTACCAGAGGCATGTGGTTTCATTCTGGCTTGTTAGCCACAATGGCTGCTGTTCCCCTCTCAGTCCTTCTCCTTTTTTGGGTTTCCCTGCTTCATTGTCCTTGCTACCCTCAGGAAGGATGGAATCTGGGACACTGCTACTTGAAAGCCCACTGCTGTCTACTGATCAATGTAAAATTGTAGACACATGTTTCCATTTGGCCTTTATTGTCTGCTCTGGATGAGCAAAACCAGATTAGCTTTACTCCTGCCAGAAACTTTAGACCTTGAGAAAGAAAAAGCATTACTGCCTTTAGTCTAGAATTACAGCAAGTATAACTTTATACACTCATTGCAAAGCTACATTGAAGCATCATGGTTTTTTAGCTGCTGCAAGGAACACCAAACAATAATGCAGCTTGCAAATTATAATTTTCAATACAGTAGTTGCTGGCTCAGGCAAAGCAAGTAAAGGGGGAGGGGGGGGGCAGAAAACCCAAAAGGATTCTGGGTATTTTTTCCCTTTTACCTCATTAAGCTTTGCTTCCAATTACATTTTAATGATGCTTGATGTCTTCTGTATGCTAGCATTTACTGCAGTCTCTTTAAATTTAATCGTCTTGATAATGGGTTACTCTGACACTGCAAATTAGGGGCTGAAAGAAACCTTTTGCCACATCCAGAAAAAGCTGTATGTCCACTCTGCAACCTGTTGCTACTCAGCTGGAATAGCAAGCTTGTGTTGTGGTGGTCCTTCTGCCTCATGGCTTCCTGCTTCCTAAATGATGAATTGGAGATGAAGAAATCACGCATAGGAAAAAACAAGAGAGAGAGATCTGGAAAGCTGAATTCTGTAAGTGCGTTTGAAATCACTCTGGGGCACGGGACATAACTTCAAGAAGCTAATTTTCTCCAAATTTTGCCACCCTCATTAGGAGCTCCAGGTTTGTTTTTTTTTTTCTGTAACAAGAAGCTAAGGGGAATTTAAAGAATTATTTTTGAAGATAGACTTATGTTTTTCCAGCACCTCTCTTTCTCATACAACAGGCATTAGATAATATCCATGCAAGCTGTAAACTCACAACCTCATGTAGAAAGATGAAAAGAATAAAATTAGAGGCTCATCACCCACATGTTTTCACACTTACTTGGGCTGTATTTTGGATACTGCTTTTGCTATCAGTTTATATGACTTACCATCATCAAAACATCTAAGCACCTAGCAACCACTGGGTCAAAACCCTTTCTAGGAATTGAACAATTTCTTCTCTCTTTTTATTCTAGGAGCACAGTAAGTGGAATGATATCTGCAGTAAAAGAAAAGTACACAAGCAAGGAGAAAGAATACTTGGAGAAAGGGAAAACCCAACTGCTACAAGTCATAAGTTACTTGGTGGTGTACTGGATTTAGGTCAGGTCCAGGTTCTGTCAAGATCTCCCCTTCCTCAAAGTTTAAAATATTTACTGAAAAAAAATATTCTGAGCAAGGAGTGTTTCAAAGGACCTTTATGGATTTGTCTCTTGATTCAGAAGTTAGTTTCATCTCCCAAATCCCTTTTGATAATATTTTACTCTGCCAAATTATTATTTCACTAGAAAGTGACGGTGCCTCCAAGCAGCATGAGCTCTTTGGAGGCTCAGTGGAGTAAGTTCCTTTTCTTGCCACAGAAACAAGCAGGGAAACAGCATTTCATTAACACATCTGGTCTGCCATTACAAAAATGAACCTACAGCTTCAGCTTGATCCCAACCTTCCAAGTGTTCCTCAACACAGAACTCACAAATTACACTGACAATGATGCCAGAATGCTCAAAAAGAGGGGAATATAGGGCAAAGACAACAATTTCTTCACAGCTGTCATCTCCCACTGACAATGGAGCAAAGTAGTAGAACAGATAGTAGAGCTGGAATCATTCCCATACTCCACCTCATAACAGTGTCTCTTCTGCAAAGGGAGGAACATCTCTGAGATGGATACATGATTTTGGTGGCAAGCTGGTGCAAAAAATGCAGATCCTTTTCATCCTGTTTACAGGAATTAACTAGTTCACTTAATGGTTGTTCATTAAAGACAATAGTTAAATAGATTATGGAAGCTGAACTAATCTAACAGCCTCTATGACAAAGACAAACATTTATTCTTTAAGTCTGATGGATCACTTTGAAAAAAAAAAAAAAAATTGTTCTTTCCTGTCTCTCCTGTCTTTTTTTTTTAATTGAGGGAACTGTTCTGGTGTAACAAAGGCCATAAGTTCAGACAGCACTGAAGGTCATGGTTGAGGATTTGCACCTCTGAAGCAGTGGTAAGGATTACTCCAGACATTTCTGTAGAAACAGCTCTTGTGGCTACATGCTAGAAAGAATTAGTTTATATTTACATCATGGTTCTTATAACTGACTTTCTAGTTGTGAGTCTTATCAACTCTAATCTCTACAAAATTAATCAACTTGATTACCTTATTTTTCTCAAACTGGAAGAAAGTTTCTGATCCACTACCCTCGCACCCCCCAGCCCTGCTTGCTTGGAGGACCATGAAAGCGCAATCGGATGACTGTGAATAAAAATATGTTTATGTAAGTGTTTGAAATTTCTAAAATGGGCATGAATTTGTCCCTGAAAGTTGGCAATGTTTCAAATGGCTCCATCCCTAAACTTTTCAAACACGTAATTTTTACCTCTATTGTTTTCATTCCAAAGCATCTCTTTTGTGCTAAAACAAATATAGAAAGTAGAAAAAAACCATTCAGAGCTCACAAACCTTCTGATTTTAACCTTATAAATGAACTTGAAAGAAAATAATATCCATTACTGCCAAGATGTCTCTCTTACAAGCAAGCACTACTATTTTTGGGAAGCAGAAAGTGCGGAAGGAAAATCCTGGCTGTATTCTCAGTCTTAAAATAACTCTTTATATATTTTTTATTTGTTGTTTTTTTCTCTTCTTCTTTCTTTTTTTTTTTTTTTTGTTTTTTTTGGGGGGGGTTGCCTTTTTTGTTGTGTTTTGCTTTTTTTTTTTTGAGGGGTTGACTTTGTATGATTTTAAGGATCTGATTTAGGTTAAGTACGGTATAAAACCCAATCAATATCTCAAGGAAAATGTCTCACTTCAAACAATGCTCAGCCTAACACATCTCCATTTGTTCAGCTTCCTTTCCATTTCAGTGCTATTTTAATGGGGTCTCCTCCTTTTTGCTCTAAAATAATCCCCTTACATCTTTAGAATCAATTTCTCAAAGGCCCCAAATGCCTTCCTGTTGCTTCTCCAAAACCCTCGGAAATGGACTGGAAACCAGAGAGGGTCAGGCTCTCTCTCCAGAGGTTTCAAATGCCCACTGATTCAAGCAGGCATTATTTTATTGAGGAAGGCTGTTCTCCTCAGCACATTTTTATTTCTGCTTAAGTGCTACCCCAAGAAGTTGCATGAAGGCACAACACTGCTTGCCCGCCTCCAACCCTAAAAAAGGGGATACATTTCTGGCTTTGGACAAACATGACTCTAACAAATGTGGCTTTCACCTGGGCCAGGTTCAACATTGATATGTATGTGAGAAAATTTCAGCTGAATTCAAGAAATTTTTGCTCTTGCATCAGTTACAGAATTTGTGCTTATTTGTGCTATCTACTCCTGTTTTGCAAAAAGCAGCTACATCCTCCTATTCACAAGTGGTGAATTTGAAGGATTTGGCAAAGTGCATTAAATAAATCTGTAGCAAAATTAGGTCTAAACCTCCATCCTCTATTATTGTCTTTTTCCTCTGAGTCTTGCTAGCTAATAAATTGATCTTCTACCACCAGTTGATCTAGGGCATGCATTCTCTTAATTATCAGCTGAGCTCATATTCCAGTCTAAAATAAGTAAATAACTAATGAGGAAAAAGGATTCTTTCTTCAGATTCCTGTTACCTTTAGTCTACTTTCCCTTTTCACCCTCCCATTTATCATTCAGGGAACATAAATAATTGAAAAGAATAGTACATAAAATTAATTGTAGAAAACACAGGCTTTTAAATTCTCATCTGCATTAAAAAATAAAACAGGAATGCTTGAGCACTCCATTTTGTAAAGTCACTTCTAGCAGACTTTCTGCATCTGCATAGAATTAGCCGCGAGACTTAGCAGCACCATTCATCCTGTGAAGATGTTCTTATCTGACACCCATAGATCTTTATCATAGGAAAACATTAATTGAATATTTATTGACGAACACCAGAGAAAGGCAAGAAAGAGAAGCTGACTGAGTGGGGGTGGAAAGAGACAAAAAGAGGTGAAAGTGTAGTTGGAGAAGTGGGAATAGAAAGATTATACAGCTGTTCTTTTTATAGATGGCCCTGACTGGTCTCCCTCCTCCTATATTCATGCACTGTTTGATAGCAAAGGAATAAAATTTTTGCAGTGAGTTTCTGTTCCTCAGGAAGACCTTACTCTAGGAGGACAACAGAAATGTATGACTTTAAAAAAGGACCTGAAGAGAAAAGCTACAATACTTTCTGATGTTCCCCTCAGCATATCCAGACAGAATGGACTTGTCCATCCTGTTCTATCCAGTTTTCCTAAGGAAAGAGGGCTTACAGACCCACGCTGTTTATTACCTCTCTCCTTGTCCCACTCTTTCTCTGTCAACATTTCTTATAGCAACTGGACAATTTTAACCAAATTTGACAAAGTGAGAGAAAGAAAATTCTTCAAGACAAAAAAAAGACATTACTTGCCATAGATGTTTATGAGATTAGACAGCTGAGTGAAGGAAAGCTATGTAAATCTCTTTTGAGAGAAAGTTGAAGTATGTTCACCTCTTCATATTAGACATTGGAGAATCCGCAAAAAAAGGTGTGATGAAAGAAAGCTGGGAGATTGGATAACACTGGAAACTAGGCTCTATTCCTTCTGCTGCACAAAGATAAGTTATTTTTGTCCCCAGCACTTAACTGCCTTCCAACCATAAATAAAGTGACATAACTGATGTCTGTCAAAAATATTTTGTGCCCTTTCTCTTCTACCTCCCCCACCCGAGGCAGAAGCCTGTGTTGAGAGCAAAGACTTCAGTCTGAAGATTTTATGGTAAAAGTGTTTTGTGGGTTGCTGTAGAAGATGGGCTGATGAAGGGCAGCTGGAACAAAACACTACAGGATACTCTGGAAAGAGTAAAAGTAGAAAGGGAGGTAGAAACTGTGGTAAAGCAAGAATCAGGGAATAAGGGAAGGATAAAGAAGCAAGGTTTATAAGGAAATTCTGTTTGGGTCAAATAAACTGACTTCAGGATCAGTGAAATCAGGGCTAACATTAGGACATATGAATCTGCAGTTCTGTCACAAGCTCAGCGTGGATATTTGATATCCAATTTCCTCATTTCTCAGGAGCTGTGGACATGGAAACATATGCCTTTCAGATAGATGGAGACGGGTTTTGGACTGGAGGATAGGAGCACTGGGATGGTGGAGCCCAGCCACACAAATATCAGTCAGAAAGAGACCTAGAACCACTATGTTCAGAAGCAATTTACATCAATGATAGATTGTTGTAAAGAGTATTGGTGTGTCATTAAAAAAGGGAAAAATGAAGACTGAATACCTAGGGGAAGACTCATGGCGATGACGTGACACAGTAGGTTCCTGAGGGAAGAGGTGAAGGCAACTTTGCTTGAGATGTTAAAAACCAATCCAAATAGAACCCTAGAAAATACACATCATGAGATACTCTCAGATTGTCTTTACTTCACTATGGCTGTCCTAGCAACTTTCTAACTACAGGAGTAGAAATCCACCTTCCTTTCCCCTTTTATTTTTTTTTTTTTTTAATGGAACAGCTCCCAAACTTTCTTTCAGAAGACATTGAGATTCTCAGCTGACACTCTGCTATTGACAGAAGACCTCAGGTTTGTTTGCACCTTGACTGGGAGTCAGATAATCCTGACAAAAACATTGCATAGACACGACAGCTTTACTTTCACCAGCAAACTCACTGATGTGTGGCCCAAGGGTGTTTATGCCACTGTTGTGCTTCTCTTAAGTCTTTGTTTTTTTAGTGAAGGAATAGTGAAAAGACAGATGATGCCAACTCTGGCATGGGGTTGCCCTTCTTCCTTAACTAACTCACTTGGAGTCCTCTCTGCTTATAAGCCTCTAAGAAAAAGGCATGTTGCCATCCATGGGTTCACTTTTGCTCAAAGACTCCTAAAGGTTGCTAGGAGGAAAGATGGTCCAGTGGTTAAAGGCTAACCGAAGGCTCAAGAGATGTGGTTTTAATCTCCTCTGTGGTTTCAGGCAAGACACTTAGCCCGACATCCACATAGGAAAACGTCAAAACACTGCTTTTCAACACAATCAGAGACAAAGTGTTTCATGGTGGAAATGCCAAAGGAAAAACAAAATCAAAACAAAATCTTTCTACTTGGAAACTGGGCTCTTCTTATCAAAATGCCTTTGCTAAAAAAAAAAACAAGAAACAAACAAAAAAAATCCCAAGCCAAAAAACAACAAGCCAAAAAACCAACAAACACAAACCTTTTAAATGGCAGGCAAAACCAGGGGCAAAACCAATAATTGCATAACTTTCCATAATCTGTCCCATAAGAAGCAGGGCAAGAACAAAGCATTTCAGGCCGTAAATTTATAAAGATGACACTTTATATTTTTTTTCACACAAAAATGGCATATTTTAATTCAACTAAAACTGAAAGCATGTTTCTGTGCACTCCAAACTGTAATTCTGCTTTGACCATCCAACACAAAATTCAAGGTCTAACTGGGAAGGTATAAAAGAATTTGGAAGAACAAATGAAAGTGTTGACAATGGGATAATTTCAAGTTGCTTCATGTTTTGCAGTTGATTTTTCAATCATAGATAAACAAAAGTGAGACAGGAAGACAAATATGATAGGATCGAAAGTCTCTTTGAATGTATGCTCTTTGCACAGAGATTTCTGAAATAAAATAGGCTGGCTATCAGCCAGGTTATCTTAACTTAAGACTAGTGTGACAAGTAATTAACTGAGATGAGGAATATATCTTTAATATACCAGTTATGTATAAGTTGCTCTGTTTATGCATCTGTTCCTTTCCCCCCACCCCCCTCCTTTTCTGACCACCAGACTACTTGCATGAGACACTTTGAAAGCCCATTGCTTGGAAAGATTTTGATCACAACTTTCCTGTTGTGGTGGAAGAACTCTGGGAGGGCATTCAGCATTTCATCCTCAAAGCATTTAAAGGAAGAGAGAGAGAAAGACAGAAAGGAGGACAGAAAGAGAGAACTAAGGAATTCAGAGGGATGCATTATTCAGCATGCTTGGAAATAACCCTTTTCACTGGCTCCACTAAGCCCAAATGCCCTGGAGGTTTTCACTATCTATCTTTTTCCAATGCAGCTCAGAAAAAAAGCTCACATCTGTCAAGATCACAGTTTCAAGAGTCCCAATTTATTCACTGAATGGGATAAAAGTGCCTGTTGGAAAAAGATTTGAAAGGAGGTGGGGGAGGGAGACTGTCCAGTTCCTACATCTGTCTAGCTGTGTGCATGTGTGTGTGTATAAAACACACTAATTCAAATATACACACAAGCAAAGCTGTCCGCATTTCTACAAGCACAGAACTGTTTGTCTGTCTTCACGCAGGGCAGTTCCACAAGTGTCACATCTGTCAAGAGCTGGGGCAGATTTACATGCATTGACCTACAGATATGCAACCTAAGCACATATGGATATGGTATAAGGAGATACAGATATATACAGGAGGCTGGGAGTGTGTGGAGAAGGAAATATAAAGGAAAAGCTTAAAAATCTTGTTGACTTTTTTTTAATCTCTGCCCTTCTTGATCTGCTAAATGCTGTCACAAAAACATTTATTAATATGCAAATTCTAAGTAGCAATCTGGAGCCAGTCAGGTTGCGCTAATTTGCACATTAATATCCCTCTTCTGGTTTGCCTTTGCTCTCCAACGGAGAGAGAAGGCAGAGGAATCTCGTGCTGTATCCTTTTAAAAGGATGCCACGGCGGTGGTCCAAAGTTTCATTTGAAATGCTGATGAACATTTGAAGAGCAGAAATACAAACAACATCTAACTCAGATGTGGAGAACAGGGCAGAGAAAAAGAATAGAGAGGGTATGAGAGAAACCACTGCCAAATGCTTTCCCCCCAAATCCCATAATTGCACCATAATTGCAGGCTGCAAAGAAGGCAGCACCATAATGAAACTGGTCTTAGAAACTGGCTTTGGAGTTCTGATTGTTTTCTCCTGTGGACTGATTTGTGTTTTCTATACTCTGGTTGCCTCCTGGGTTGGATTTCCCTGTAGCTCACAGATGGAAGGGGGCAGGGGAAAGAAAGGAGGAAAGGAGGGAAGAGGAAAAAGAAAAGAGGAGAGGAGAAATATCTGTGTAAGTTTAAAAACAACTGGAGAATTCAAAAAAGAAAAGTCTACCCAATGCTCCTAACTACAAAGAGCTCATGTCAGAAAATACCTGAACCTGAATTTTCTGAAAGGGTGTTGTCAAGACCTAGCAAAACATTTTTTACTTCCTCTTATACCTTTATTTGAGCATCAATTTATAGTCAGTGTTGGAGAAGAAGCAGCTGGACAAGATGGATTTTTGGTCTGAGTCAGCCAAGCTCTCCTTAGAATGGCTGGGCTTTTGCTTACGTGAATAAATATGAGACAAAACCTGTAAGCAGTCATGAGAGCTGAACACCAGAGTAATAAAGGGGCTGACCCTGTAATTATGGGTCCATTCCTGACACTTGCTTAGATAAATCCTGCTCCTATGTGTGGCATATTTGCTCTTGCGGAAGGTAAGACTGAGGAAGAGTCTTGAATTAGGTACTATATTTAAAGCAGTTAAATGCTTTAGATGCTTTAGACTGGCAGGGCTGGAGAATATTTAGTTTTAAGAGTATTTGTTTTTACAGGGAAACTGAAACTCTGAAGCAAGATTCTCCAAAAGTCCTCCAGAATTGTGTCAGACTAGGAGATGAAATAATTGTATTCTTATATATTCAGTCCTAAAACCAAGAGAAGAGTGGTTTTGTGATGTGAACCTAGTCAGCCATTCCTAGTGTAACTTAAATTGATTGAGATCTCCACACCCTGGGCTTCTTTCTTTTGAGACTGGGTTGAGACCTTCAACTTGCTCTTATCATTTGATAACAGCCACTTTTGCTCCTGACTGCCCTAAGTCAAATGGAGCCCAGTGACCCCGAGGTGAACAGATCATTTCCAACCAACTTGATCAATAGCTTAAGTCTGTTTTGCAAAATTGTCAGGCAGATTTACCAGCCAGGTCACCAAGTGTATTCACCCACACTTTCACTCATGATGTTGATTGTAAACCTAATGATATTTTATTCACACACTGCTAAAAAAGGAAGAGTCCTGTTATGGGCTTAAGCCATAAAGTCCCTGTTAGTACAGGTTGTTCAGTTCCCATTACCAGATGTAATTTTCTGGTAAACTGCTGTGGCGTTATCTACCTTTACTTTCCACATATGCATAAAGATATAAATGAGAGGGGAAGAAACAGATCTACTTGTGTCATTTGTAAGTGCAAGGCAGAAATAATGAGGATGAAACATGTCTTAACTAATTTTAGCTACCTTGAACATGAAGTACTTTAAAGTAGTTGTCCACAGTTCTCCTACCTGAAATAATGACCTCTTCTCTCCGGGAAGAGATTTATCCTGTTCTGAAACAATTATCTGCAGTGAGTGTGAGTGCAAGAGTGGAGGTACCTTACTCATGTCTCTTCTGTCTGCAGAAGAAACAGAACAGCTAGTTCGTATTGCATGCATAATTTTGAGCAGCCAGAAATCTGATGATATGATCATCCCTACCCTCAGGAGATAAAATGGTTGTGATCTTAATTCTACTTTTTGGCCCACACGGGGAACCTGCACCTTCTGCTAACATTTATCTTAGTTCAAAGTCAGTGTAAAATTGCTAGTAAAATAGAAGACCTGTGTTTGCTTTTACTTAACACTATTAAAACAAGTTTGTGGAGAAGAGTGCAGGACCCACTATTGTTATCGGAGGGTCTGATGCAGAGATGGTTAAGGAGAGAGTTGCCTTCCGTGAAAGCTGGACCCACTGACAACAATCCCAGACAGACAAGGGAAGGTGCAAGGTCAACCTGTAGATCACTAGAAATTAAGCACTTCCAATCCATTAATTAATTACACAGCTGGAAAGAGGGGACTGTTAAAAAAGATGAACACAATGACATTGCTGACAAGAGGAGCCCTCTATTTATCAGTCATAATGAGCTTCTTCCTTCCCCCTGCATCCTCCCTCCCCTAGTGCTCCAGCTGCACTGATGTGACTGAACACTTGGGCTCCCCTCTCCGCTCCCCAACCAGTCTCCTCCTTGCCAATGTGAAGATGACTCAGTTATTCATGTCAGTTAGGCCTGGGGTATCTCAGTCTGTACCAGGCTGCTTGGAGAGTAAACACTACCCCACTAATGTAACACATCATTCCTTGGGTTCCTTTGCCCAATAACTCTGTTTCCTCCTCTCTTGACATCTTGTACAATGAGCCCCTGGCTGGAATTGGAGGGTTGAAGACAAAAGCATCACCACCTGCTCTGAGTACTTGAAGCTAATGAAGTGAGAAGGCAGGCAAGTTGAAAGCAAGGTCTTTTTTATTATTATTTTTAATTTTTTCTTGAGCGGTGCAGGTTTATATCACTTCTTGCAGGAGATGCAGAGGCAACCAACAACAGCAACAAACTTCAGAAAGACAGGCTAAAGAAATTCACAGGTCTATCAATATCTCTTGAGCACAATGACTTCAGAGTAGGAAGTCCTCACAATATTAATTTCAGGGGAAAAATCATTGCCTATTCTTATATTATATCCCTGGTCACCTAAAGCTAGTAGTTTTTAAAAGCAAAATAATAGGATAGATGGACCTGGTGTGATCTCACCCAAATCAGGCTTACTTTTAAGCTTCTGTGCTGTAAAACTAATACCTATAGCATGCAAGATGCAATTTACACATGAGATAGCACCAGCATTTGTTCTGCCCCCAAATGTTCAGCTTGCCTAGCAGAACTTTCCACTGTGCCCTATTGCTGCAGAACAGCCTTGCTATACATAGGGAAACTGAGGCAGAGATAAATGACGCAGAAAGACAGGAAAACCTACTTTTTCACGGCAAAAGTGAGAGCACATCTCTTTCTGAAGAGTGTATGCCTTTCAGCTAATACAATCTCTCTCTTCCAGTGCCAACTTCATTAGGTAGCTCAGAGCTCATTTTGAAGAGAGTTGTGCAACAGATCAAACAAAACTGCATATTTCTAGGAGGGGAGCTGCAAACTCATGAGTGTTATCCCTGATCAGCGGAAGAGCAGAAAGGTGTGAACTTGTCATTTGGGAGAATGGAGCTGGGGTGCAGATGGTACAACTTTAATAGTCTCGTCTCATTTGCAAAGGCTAAGAAAAGGAACAATGCCTATTACTGTCTCCTGCTTTACTCCACACTAATGGATGCTTCTGCAATAGCAGAAGTCGTTCCCACTAAATTCCTGCATTATCAGGCCATTACTTGACAGGGCGAAGATTAATCACAAACTTTCCGGGGACCATTTATTCCATTTGCTAATCTATCTCTCCCCGTTACGCTGCTTTGGTTGTGTTGTCAATTTCTCAAGTGCCAAGGAATTTGGACTGATCCAGTTTTCTGTCCATCCATCTGTCACACACCTGTCAATCTGGTTCGATCTGAATGCGCTGTTTGTTTTGGGAGGGAGGTGGAGGGAGGGAAGGTGGGCGGGATGCTGACTGGTGTAGGAGGCAGGAGACCCATGTTTGAAAAATAAACAGAAAAGAGATGAGCAGGTGGTGTTACACAGAGGATTCAAAGAAGCCATAGAGGTAAGACTGAAAATTCAACAACATAAATTTAACATCTCCCCTGGTGCTGCAGGCTGACTCGCATTGTTAGTCTGAGAAACTATGAATGGGGTACCTCAAAACATCCATGGATTTATAGTATTTTATTGTACTGCTCGGTACAGGGCAGTGTGTGAAATGGATTGAATGGGAGAACAGATCTTTTAAGAAAATAAACTTTTAACTCAGTGATCTAAGTCATTATTCAACTTCTTCAGAGCTTAGCAACAGGAGTGCTCAGGAAATGTAGCAGAGGGAAAGTGAATTGTACAAACACTTGAGAGAGGAGTTAATTACCCATCCTGATTTCCTTTTAATCGGTATGCATTAAAGCAGTGAGTTTGTTCGCCGTTAGCTTGGTTTTGAAGATGACGACCTTTCCTTTCTAAGCTGTTCTACTTCACCACCAGTGTACTTGTCCCGTGACTAAAAGGCATTCTCACCTCACTGGTATATATCACAGAAGATCCTGCTGTTCAGCTCAGCTCAGAAATAACAGCTTGTGCTTTGCCATGCAGTTCATACAGATTTGTGATTTGGAAATAGTCTTGGTTCTGAATTACAATAAGGGTAAAACCCATCTAGGCTCAAGACTGATTTAATTGGACACAGTGGCCCAGATCCTTCCATGTAACTTCAGGTATTTAACTAAAATACTAAAGCTTGGAATTCAGCCACCCTAAGCTCTCACTGTAGTCAGTGGAGAAAAAAATAAGCAATTCAAATATTAAGTGGTTGTATTTCCTCTGGAAATTACCCTCTTCCACATTTAATGTACTATAGTTTTTAGACAACTGCTATAAGTTTCTCAGGTAATTGTCTAAACCTAGGTAGGTTGAGGCTAAGCCACAAGTCCATCTGGGATCCTGATCTCCAGGAAATAGAAAATCCTAGAGTTCAAAGGCTGCAGCATCAGTTTTAATATTCAGGACTCTCTTGACACTCTCATTCATTCACTCCACACCAAATTTACTAGGAAGCACATGGCAGTGATTAGCTTGTTACTCTTCCACCGTGATAATTATCCATGCTTTGCAGATAGCTTAAATCCAGTCCAAATTGGTTTTACTCATACCTTACTTGCAACCCTTGTGCTAGAAAACCAGCGACAGCTCCTTCAACTAGGATGTTCTTGTGGAACAGCATTTGGTTTAGGATCTTTAGTATGACAAGAAAAGTAAGACCTAAAGTTTGCAAAAGAGTCAAGCAACTGATAACCTCAATGAAAAGATGACAAAAAACTACAGCTTACAAAAACCAGGTTGAAAACTTTTCACAGCAACCTCCCATGAATCATGAATGATGTCTGAAATCAAAGATGCACAACAGATATGCTGATCCCAAATGAGATGAGGTGAAACAGGTAAATATCATCCTATAACCAAGTTACAGATCCATGGTATGGTGTCGTTCAGAAGCAGCAAGGGTGGAAGACAATTTTTTGGTTTTTATTTTTAAGATTTCCTCTTTCTTTATCTTCATGCAACAATGTGGAAGAAAAATTTTGATTTCTAAACTTGCCTAACAGTAAATGACCACTACAGAGTTTATGCTTGTGAAGATCACTGTTTCAGAATTAGCCCGTAAGCATCTTTGCTCCTTCCTTTTTTGCCTTTTCATAGAATCATAGAATAGTTAGGGTTGGAAAGGACCTTAAGATCATATAGTTCCAACCCCCCTGCCATAAGCAGGGACACCACACACTAAACTATGTTGCCCAAGGCTCTGTCCAGCCTGGCCTTAAACACCTCCAGGGTTGGAGCATTCACAACTTCCTTGGGCAACCTATTCCAGTGCCTCAACACCCTCACTGTAAAGAACTTCTTCCTTAGATCTAACCTAAAGTTCCCCTGTTTAAGTTTAAACCCATTACCCCTTGTCCTACCACTAGAGTCCCTAATGAAGAGTCCCTCCACAGCATCCTTGTAGGCTCCCTTCAGATACTGGAAGCTGCTCTGAGGTCTCCACACAGTCTTCTCTTCTCCAGGCTGAACAGCCCCAACTTTCTCCTCCTATCTTTGTACGGGAGGTGCTCCAGCCCTCTTATCATCCTCGTGGCCCTCCTCTGGACTTGCTCCAACATCTCCATGTCCCTTTTATGTTGAGGACCCCAGAACTGGACACAATACTCCAAGTGAGGCCTCCCGCGAGCAGAGTAGAGGGGCAGGATCACCTCCTTTGACCTGCTGGTCATGCTTCTTTTGACCTGCTGGTCACGCTTCTTTTGACCTGCTGGTCACGCTTCTTTTCCCCATCTTTGGACCTTAAGGTTAAAAATGAGACAAAGTGGAATGATATTCTTAGACAAGTTTGAAAAATCAGGTCTGCCAGCTCTAGCCCATCGTTGTGGAGTACCACCTCCACTTTCATCAGCCCATATTAGAAGTTTCTCAGCTTTATTCCTCTCAATCAAGGGAAAAGCAGTGCAGGCAGATGGAATAGGAGAGTTGATCTAGCATCTACAGAGTCAGATTGGAACAATCTTTCCAACAAAGCCTCAATGGAGATGGAAAATGCAATAAATTAAAAGAAAAAGAGGTTGTTCATTCCCAGTAATAACCCTTCCTCTCACCTTTCGTCACCTCTATTGCATGAAGTATCAGAGAACAATGTCACTATTTCTGTCTTCTTGCATTAGAAAACTTCCCTTTAAAATGGAGGAACATGCAGGGGATTTTGGAACACTTTACACTTGTTAGGACTCTTACGACCATGCATTACTTATTTGAATCAAGCTAAAAGGGACAAACATAGCCTAGAGGAATGTTGAGGTGACTTATCTGGAGTAAAGTGGGCACAAGTTCTGATGGAGATTTCTCTAATCATTTCTACTCCTAAAAATCCAGATCACTTACAGCTGCATGAGGGCTGTGGGAAAGAAAACAACTAGATGATCATAATGTTGAAGATAGGTAATTCAGGATGGGCCTGAGGTGCCTTGAATGAGGCCTGGAGAAACACAGCCTGTCGAGAAGACCAGCCTCCAAAACTGATGATCCCAAACCATTCATCAACAAGGACATGCTCATGTAGGATATTTGGGAAAGCAAAAGGTGTAACAGGAGAAAAAGCTTTTGAAATGCCCCACCAATAGTCTCGATGTCAAATGCAGGTGAAGTCCGTAGAGCTGCCTCCTTCCCTGTCTTCAGGCTAACACCATGAAAGATCCTGGAAAGGGCTTTCTGAACACATTACATCAGGGCTACCTGTCATGCTATGCTGCTTTTTGACTCTTTTCCCGTTACTCCAACTCCTGGTCTCCCCACTCTTCTGCCTTTAAGGCATTGTTTTCTTTATTTCCCCAAAATGAAACATACATCTGATCTCCCCTTAAAACTCACATCTTCCTTTCATCCGAAACTGAGATACTGTGCCTCTCAGCTTTCTTTTTAAGTACTCACTCAATTTCTAAGCTGCTTGTTACTTCTGTTTCTAAAGCACGCTCTTTTCTCCATTTATGAATCCAAGTTTGTTGTTGTTATTTTTTCAGCAGAAATGTCAAAACTTTGCATTTTAAGACAATGCAAGAGGTGAAGCTGCACATTTTTCCCTGCTGGATAAAGGAAAGGACTATGAGAAAGCTGTAATATTCATCAATGATTTAAGATAGGACAGGACTTTGACATTTCTATCCCAATTTTAACGAACAGATAGCATGTTACAGCCTCTCTATGCAGCTGAAATAACAAAAGCTGTATTACAGAATCATAGAATCAAGTAGGTTGGGAAAGACCTTTAAGATCATCAAGTCCAACCGTTAACTACAGGACTGCCAAGACCACCACTGAGGGCCTTGTCTAGTCTGTTTTTGAATTACTACTGCATCTCCTGTACACAGGAAGAGTTAGGGGCAAAAAGTGTGTAATCACCTACTCTCATATCCGAAAGTGCCTCATGTTTATATTGTTCTGGTCAATATAACGCCAAAAGCAAACTAGATTCCTAAGGCACTGACTATCCACACAACAAATATCCAATGTAACAACACCTTGTTTGCTTAGATCAGCTAGGAAGAGGTGATATACACTCAAGCCCTCTGTATAGGTCCAGTATTCAGGCTTTCTGTGTGCAGCATTTCAGGTAGTAAGAGACAGCACCTTAAACTGTCTCTCAGTTGTACCTTATGGTCTCTCCCACTTTCTTTCAGTGCCAAAATGGTGTCACTGAAAATGGAGGTCGGCAATTGATTGTAAAGGTGCCAAAGATGGCATGGAGTGAGCCAGAAGAGTGGGGAGATGTGGCTTTTTGAAAGACATGTTTGTGAGAGACAGGTGTCTCACACAGCAGCAAGATGTTGCTGATCAGCTGCGTGTGTCTTTCAATGGCAGTCTTCTGGCTCCTGTTGGGTTTCTGCCTGTACATGTAACCTCTAATTTTGGAAATAAAATGCCTTACACTTAAAAAAAAAAAAAAGAAAGAAAGAAAAAAATCAACATATCGCTATTTAATTGTTTCTGATTCCATAGTTTAATTCATTATTGAAATTTCACCTTCCTCTGAAACAATTAGCAACACTCATATGACCAGGTACCAAGTCTCAGTTGGGAAGTAACAATTCATGGCTGAGAAGCTGGAGGTGAAAACTTTTGAAAGTGCCTTTCAGTTGCATCTCCCCTCAGTTGTGATAAATGTATAGAATGACGTAAATATATATTTAGGAAAAAGAATAGTTAAGGAAGTGATGCTACTCAAGAATTACAACCAATGGTGCACATTGGTGTGTGTATACTGTATTATGTGCAGCATAGCAGACTCACATAATTAAATGTGTTGTCAGAGAGGACAAGGACTAATGTAGAAATCTAAATTACATCCAATTGTCTATTTGAAGAAGCATGATGCAATGTAAAGCCTTTTGTAAACTGGTCGTAACTACAAACTTGCATGAGGTACTGCAGAAAGATGCCCCATGAAGATCAAAAATCAGTGAGAAAGGGGTGAACAACTAAGCTAACAAGTGCCATAACATGAACACATGCTGCTCCCATCCTTTTAGCTCAGTGGAGAGTTAAATGTGCATCAGGATGGCACCAATAACCTTGCCCAGCCGCTCTTGTGTGCTGTGCTCCCACTGGAGACATTAGAATAGGTTCCAGCAGGGTGGGGATGAGCAAAGGGGGAGCAAGTTGCTAGTCTTCAGCGATACGCTGTTTATCCAGCTTAGCCATAAAGCAACGTAAATCAAGCATGTCATCCTACCTAATTGCATGTTCATATAGGACTTAATTGGTAATATTCCTGCAACCCAGCTCCTCAACCTTCATGTTGCATTGAGTTCCTCTCAGAGACTAATGAGCTTTATACAACAACAAACATTTAGGTCTGTTGCTCTAATTCATTAACATAATGGGCAATACAATGAGCAGTTATGATAATAAACACTAATAAGAGCTACTAGCGACACTCATTTCTAGCTATGCCAGGGCGGTATGTTGTGCTTGCACAGTGGCAACAGTGTGACAAAAAGGGGGTACAGTCCTTCCAGGTCCTCTATCAGTAGCTACCCAGAGTATCAGTTCCATATCTGTCATCTGAAAGTGACAAAACTCAATAAATAACTGCTATCTTAGATGATGAAACAGGACCAAAACATCAAAAATTTACCTTTCTTTTTTTTTAAATTTACAGTGGAATGATTTAAGAAAGGAATATGAAAGACAAGGGGAAAAATGTTGTTGAGCAATTTTGTGGAATATACTGGCCCATCCCAGTATCTCTGGATTTAGCTGCTGCCTAAAGACATTTAAGCTGTTTTCCTGTCTGCAAATGCAGTCTAGCATGAACAAGAAAGAGAAACACCAATAAGTGGAAATGTTTAGAGTAAATGTAAAGCTTTTTTTTTTTTTCTTACCACTTAGGTCATCTATCTTTGACTATAATTAATTTTCCATGATCAGCTAACACTGTAATTAACTGCTAGGATGATCTGGTCTCAAAATGCACATGTATCTGTACACAAGCAGTTCCAAAAGGTTTTTTAAGACTTCACTGAAGATAAGTCTCTATCACTCCAGCCTAATCCACTCTTACTATCAATCTCTCTTGGATTTTGGATTATGTGTAGAACACCACATTGCCATCAGAAAAAAAAATCATTCCCCTTCTTATTTCTCAGACAGATAAAACCAGGTAATAATATGGACCTGACTGTGTACTGTGTGATACTGATAGCCTTCAGCATAAACCCATACCCACTGCTTTGTTACATTTAAGCAATGATCTAAACAAGTTCAGATGTTAAACTATCCAGCCCCTTCAAATTTATTAATCTCTGGCCTCTTCCTTCTTTTTGGATTATGGGAGAAAATGCTTTAATCTAGTTAAGATGGCGCTGATGCACTGTACTGCAAGTAGGATAGAATCATGCTTTGCTCTTTGCATGTCAAACCACCTTGACTTAACAGTAGCATGTTTGGGGAACCAAGGTAACATTTGCCTTTTAACTTCATTGTTAAAAATGCCATCCCATGTACAGGACCTTTTTTTATTTCCCTCCCTTTGCTCTTCTATGAACAGACACCTTTCATTTCTACAGTCATACTCAGGTTCTCAGTGACAGACATTCAATGAGCAAAGAAATATAAGGCTACAAAAAATGCATGATTTCTGAAATTTATGGCCAGAACTTTATCACAGTGGAAATATATTTTTCTAATTGAAATCTGCTCTGCTGTTATGACACCAATTATTTCTTATATTTCATCTATCATAATTTTATCTTCTTGTAAAAGAAAAGTCACTTGTTTCCCTGACATAGGTTGGGTTGACTGAAGAAGGAAGGGGTGAATGTGCACTCTAACAAGATAATTTTGCAATTAATTATAGGAGCAGTATTAAAATAAAATCATAAAATCATTTAGGTTGGAAAGGACCCTTATGATCACCGAGTCCAACAGTTAACAATAAAATTAAACAGAATAAAACCATGTGGAGTAAATATTAAATATCCAACAGGCTTACAAGAAAAGATCATGCAAAAAAACACCTGACAGTTTAACGTCATATTTCTGAAAAATGGATATCTCTTTGGAACAGCTTAGATCAGAAATGGATCAGAGTTTAGAGAAGATTGAGAAACTTTCTGCTACAATAAATAAGAAAACCTTTCAATCAAATCAGAAATCACCATCAAAGACTTCTGGATGGTGCTGAGAACCTGTGATCTGCAGTGCGTGGCATATAAAATGTCTTGTGCTGGAGGGGTATCATCTTTTATAACTCTGCCATCCCTCATGGACCCTACATATGTCAGGAATCTGTACAATGACTCAGACTTTCCACATGCTTCTTGCCAATAAACAGTGTTTCTGTACTCATTCTGTACAGGCAATGACTTTAACTATAGTGGGAGTTAATATCTGTAAGGACATGAAATGATCACTCTGTTGACAGTCTCAGATATTTATCTTTTACACCTGTGACTCATGCATGGTGGCAGTTTCACCCATATGTTTGGCTATGATATTCCCTCATTGAGAAGCAAAATGCCATTGGTAAAGTTAGTTTTCACATAAAATCACCAATGACTTTCTTGCTATGAATATCCCAGGGTTGGGGGTTAAGCCATACTGAGGAGGCTGCATTTTTCTTTTGCAAGATTCAGAGAAGAGAGGGAGGAGTGTCTTGTCTAAGCTATCCAGATTTTAAGCCTAGCCTCTAAGCTAGTCATTTAAGCCAACACTGTAATCAATAAAAAGTGATCTGTACCTCCTTGAAGGACACTCGTTCCATGCTGAAATTGATGGTGTCTTAGAAACACAGGTAAAGTTAGGTATATGACTTTCAGATAGTAAGAGGAAAACTTACTATCTTCTGTCAGCTGCAGAGGCAGCATGGATATGACAGTCCAATGTTCAAAGATTCAAATATTCAATGCTCCTTTGAACTCAGATGTTTCATAAGCCATAGCATTTACATTAGGCCTCTATAGCAAGTCATCAGAACACGATCATCTTGGCCTCTTTAGTAAGCTGAAAACCTAGCTTAATTCCCATAGAGAAATGGGCACAATGTTGACTACACAATTTGCATGAAAACCTTCTGACAGCCATTGCCATCAAAGCATGCCATCACAGACATGGATTCACCAGTTCATGTACCACCCATTCACAAAGTCTGCTCATTTGAGGTGAGTGCATGCCACACCTCCCTTGAAGGGAGTTTTTTCCAACCCTCTGTCAATGTCTCTTACCAACCTGCAGCAGAATCAAGCCTGTGATTCAAGGAGAGAGCTTATTTCGATTAATGGGGTACGAGGATGTGAAAAGACACGTTCATTTGTAACCTGGAAATTCTGAGGGGTACCTTTGCCTCAGGATCAATATTGCTGGCGTCACAAGTGCCTTGGCCATCCTGCCCTCCCCTCAACAAAAATACACATCATTTGCCTCCTTTCAGGTCTCCTTCCTGTTTACCCCAGAAGCTTTTACAAATCTTACCCCTTCCCATCAAAGCAAACTACTAATGGAGTTTGGTCTTGTAGAAGGCGGGGGGGTAGGGAGAGAAGTTAATTGTTTTAGAAAGTAAAATTATTCTCTGTGATCTCCCATTAAAGCTCTTTGTTTTCCACATGGAAAAATACATTGTCCCTGAAGGGAATAATGTTATTTTATTAAAAAAAAAAAGTATATTAAGGGTAGGATTCATTGGTAACTGAATTCCATCTTTGACAATCTCACCATCCATTTGTCTACAGCTTGAATGTAAAAGATGTATTGGTGGCAGCTCACTTAATGATTTTAGAACTAGTACTGCTGGTGCCCCAAGCCAATTTGCCATTAAACAGCAGAGACTTGGAGCTTTCCACTATACAGTCTAATTTCTGCAGGGAGAGGAGATGGGAATTGGTTTCTCTGTGTGTGATGAAAAGTTGATTCTCAACAGTAAAGATTAGAAAGCTTAACAATTCTTCAGTTTCCTGATGTATATTTTAGAGGCATTTGACATTATTCAGAGTGCAAATCCATGACACACAGAAATTGAAACCTAAGCCTAACTGAGAAGTGTTAGCTGCCACAAAAGCTAGTAAGTGTTCTTTCTTTCTTTATTTATTTAGGAAAAACGAACCCTAGAGTTAGCCCATAATAGTGTTTGTAGTTAGAAATGATTTTTCTAGACTGTCATGCTTCAGATACATGAGTATTAATTAAAACTTCAAATGAGATGTCTCCTCTGTAACTGCAAATGAATCAGGCTTGGATATATGACTTATAAGATGCTGGACTGTTGTTAAGACGTGCTGCTCTTCCTACACCACTCCAAAAGAACCCTGACCGAAACACCATAGGTATGTTTCTAGAAAGCAAATGCATTAATTCAGAAATTCAGAACTCCTCTAGCTCCTTGAACTGCCACTGTAAGTTTTTCAGGTGTCTCTTGCCAAATTTACTTAAAACATGGCAG
The DNA here is from genome assembly GCF_000696875.1 of Nestor notabilis. Taxonomy (NCBI): domain Eukaryota; kingdom Metazoa; phylum Chordata; class Aves; order Psittaciformes; family Psittacidae; genus Nestor; species Nestor notabilis. The sequence goes on from NW_009910708.1 coordinate 69,206, forward strand.
CACGGACCAGTTGGTGTCAGTCCATGTCTCCACCAGTGCCAGACATAACACTGATGCCAACCGTTCTCCATCACTGCTTTTGTCTGACCACCTGCATACAACAGGGCACTGAGTTTTCCCGTTAGCTGTTACTAAGTACAATGACTTTTTCAGTTTAAATTTATCTTCCAAAAGAGCCCTCTAATTTTTAGTTTTGGTTTTTGTTTTTTTTTTTTTAAAAGACAAACCACAAACTAATGGAACATGTGCCACTTGCTTTTCAATAGCCAGTTGTACTCACTGGTTAGAAAAGAAATCCAATTGTCTAATTTCAGCTTCTGATCTTTGTTTTCTGCAGTGTTTTCTCCCTTAGATTGAAAAGTCTTTTATTGTCTGGTATTTTCTTCTTTCTGAGGGCTGGCCACATGGGTCACATGCGCTGACGAGTCAGTGCATAATGTATCGAGTCATCACTTAGTTGTGCACATGCCTTCACCTCAGAACTTTTACTTGGTGACTAGTGTACAATAATACTATGGCTGGCTGGATGCTGTGTCTCACCAGGGTGGTCATGAATTCTTCAGTGGCAAAAATATTGTTTGTGATCATGTAATTGTGCTCTATTCCTTCCTCTCTGTCTCCACTTCCCCTCCCACTCCTCATCTGTTTGTGCATTTGGACATGTTGTTCCCCACTTTTTTCTTTCTAAGTTGGACCTCCCTGCCACCATCTTCTCCTCCTCTTCCTTTCACTTACTCCCTGACCTCTCACTACTCCCAAAACCGGCTTGCCTTGCAACACCACCTCCTCAGCTCCTGCTAGTTGGGCTGGCAGTTCTGTTTCCTTGAGGAGTTAATGTTAATAATGGCAGAAAATCTCGTTAACTTGGATTCTGTGACTTTGTTTTAGGGCCAGTAAGCTACATTTCAACATCAGGAGCTAGTGATTTAGCCTGCAAGTTCTGTGAGACAGGGTCTTTTCTCTGCTCATGCACAGTAATGACATCTTCTTACTGATGATGGTTCTTATGACTTCTGGGGGCCTAGTAACAATTATGATAAGTGACTTAAGTGATGATCTGTGTAAGTAATTAGATAGCTGTCTCTCCCCCTCACCTTTCCAGGACTTCTCTGCATATGGTACCTGTAGCCTTTGATTATCAAAATTATCAGGACCCTTCCTTACTGTCTATGAACTTGGATAAATTCAGTCCATGTCTGCCTCAGTTTCTCATGGGCTGAACCATTATAAGAGTTCATGCTTCAAGTCTATGAGGACTAAAGTTGTGGTGTTTCAGTCATGCTTTAGGATTGTTCAGTACAAAGGCTCAGGATAAATGCAGTGTTATGTTGTTACAGAATCAGAATACTGCACAGCCTCATTATTTTCATTTTGCTGATGTTTCTAACATTAGTGGATTTCTTGTATCTAAGAGCATATTTTCAGTGGTCCCAAGGAAAGGCAGAGAGTGGGCTACCACTGAGTTTCATTGGAAGATGGGAGGTCAATCACCTTTTGTCCTTTTGGAAAGACAGTAAGTGTTACAAAAGGACTAGTAAATCAGATAAAACTTTCTGGCAATAAATGAGGGATTCTTCTTTCAGGTCAAAGAAGGCACAAAATCTTAACAGCAAGTGGCATAATCCCCTGTGAAATGAAATACCTGAATTTCACAAAAAAATTGTAACCACCATTTAGACATGTCCATAGTAAGAAATTCACAGGTTTATCCAATCCTAAGGAACAATTTAAGTGGCAGGATGCAAACAACGGCTCAGTCATCTTTAGAGCAGTCATACTTATTCCTGATTAACTTCTGGCATGTTGTGACTGGAACTCACTCAGATGCTCCAGTTAATAACTCATTCTTAAAACCAAGCAGAAATTGCCAAGGATTTATTCTAGATAGAAGCTGGGGTTAGGAAAATCAAGTTCTGTGTGATTTTGAAAGAAAAATCCCTAGACCTGTGTTACTTTAACAGAATCTGGCTCACAGGCTTTATTTGCTTTTCAAATCTCTTAAGATTCATTTCTTTCATTTATTTTAGCTTTAAGAGAAAATTAACCCTTAAAAAGAAATAAAGGATTTATAACTAGATAGACGCCTAAATTCTGTATGTAACTGATACTTGCTTGAAGCTTTTGGCAGTCCTTGTCTGGTTTCTAGGGTAATGAGATAGATATAATTTTTACATTGCTATTTCAATAATAATAATTATCTTAATAAATTCAGATTCTGCTCATGATGTCATCCCATAATCTTCATCTAAACAGTTTGGCATAGATCATTCTGTCTTTCTGGTGCTGGTCTAATTTAACATCTGGGAAATATCTGTTACAAATCACATGCAATTTTAGGATTGACAGACGACAAAAATCTGGAAATGGCTGCCATGGTCTAAAAACTTCACAGATACTCCCAAAGAAAATCATAGCATATATCTTCAAGTATAAATGGTACTTAAATGTTAGTATTAAACAGCCAAACAGAGCAGAAATATTGCCTTTAGGAGTAATCTGAAGAAGTCTGGAAACTACTAGAGGATGATTGGGTCATCTACTACTAGCTCAATTCTAGTACCAGAGATGGAACAGCCCAGCAATTTTTAAATTCATGCAAGATACCCAAGAAATGTATATGTTTTTTATCAGCATTGCTACCCACTCCTCCTTTACTACCCATATTTGAATTCAAATATTTTAGATACCTTCAAGAGGAAGAAAAACATTTCTCCTCCATATAGCCTTTCCCCGAAACATGGTTAAATACTTTTTGCTTGAGTAAGTGGTGTTTTTTGTCTGAGGGGCAGATATTGGAAGGCAGAGGGGGCTGATGTATCACTGAACAATGACAATTACATGAATTTCATTTAGTAGGTCATAAAGGTAATGTGCCTAATTGGAACATAAGGATAGAAATAAAAAACAACGACAACAACAAAAAAAGAAACCCCTGTATTATCCTTTCTATTTCTTTCTCCTTTCTTTTTAAGGATAGCTTATCATTAGTCATCATGAAAGCTCTCGGTGAGAGCTGAAACAGAGGAGGGACCTTTGACACAGCTTGATCAATCCTAATTGAATAGACCAGAGGGACAGCAGCCAAAAGGAGGGGACCCATTCTTTGCTTTTGACAGCCTCGTCCTTTTTAGTTTGTCAGCTGTCAGAAACATTGGGGCACTCTCAGGGTTCATGTGAACGCTTTAAGTTGCCATCCAATTTTTTGCTACATGAAGAAGATTGTTTTAAGGCTTGAGAGGTGTCTGGTCTGCTCTGAAGATCTAAGATCCTAACATATGGGGTACCTGCTGGTGTCAGTGAAATAGATGGGAACTTTGCTAGGTGAGGCCTTGCAATTTTTCCTCAAATTAACAGAAGATTTGGTTCCTTGTCCCTTCCCATATATCCCCATTCAAATTGATCATCATCACCCTTTTATCATTGACCCTCTGCTTTGCACAGGAGTAGGATATGAGGCAGATAAGTCTGAGACTCAGTATTTTCCATGACACATCCTGTTTGATGATGCTTTCCATATACTCCTGCATTTCTCTTGAAATTTAATAGCTTAAGAGAAAACATCAACTCCTAGAAAAACTGCATGAATGGGAGCAGATATTCATTGTGTTTGCACTGGTGTAAATGGGCAACATCCTTTTGATTTCTAAGAGGCTGCCCTACGTGAGGCTTAGCATACCTACCACTAGACCTAAAGAAAGGAATATAGAGGTGATGGAAGAAAGGATTGGAAAATTACTGCTTTCATTCTTCCTGTCTTTCCATTCTTTCTCACCCAGCTGTGCTGTTATAGCATCACTGCAGCTGAGGAAGTGGTTTCCAGTGTGAAATTTTAAGCAGTAGATAAGGGAGCAGAGTAGGAAGATCTAAAATTGGTTAAAAAATAAGAAAATGTCTTAGACTAAAGAATATCAGTGATGACCTTTGCTTCACACTCACAACAAACACTTCCATACTCAGCTCTGAGGTCGCTCTACTAGTGCTGACTTTGCAACCTCTCCTCTTGCCTTCCATTACGTGTAATTTTTGGGGATCAGCTTTGCCCCTCCTGACTATTCTTTGCATCCAAGTGCCAGAACACCAAGAGAGTTCACTGCTTTCACATTGCTTTCACCTTGATGAGGAATTTAAAATGCTGAAAATCTTAGAAACTTTATCCTGACTGGGTCTCTGTCCCAGCTGTAAAAATCCAAACAATTAAAAATGCTTGGAGGTGCTACAATCTTCTCCTATGTTACTGGAGGCTCAGCCACGATTGCATTTCATTTCTTCTCACATATTTTGACAAGTAAGACAGAAACTTCAGAAAAGTCCATACTCTTGTCACTTCCCGATCACCTCCCTTACTGCATCGCTTATAAACCACACTGTCTTTTCTGCTATAAGGACTGTCTACCTCCGTATATTTGGCAGAGAAAACGCACACAAAGATCACATCTCCTGTAACCATCAACTGCATCAAGAAGACACCTTCTTCATGAGTTGTAGGGGAAGTGAAAATTGTCACATTGACAGTTCCTCTGGGCAAAGTTTGGAATTTTGTATCTATTTCAACAATGAAGGATTTGCTGAAAACTCTCTCTCAAAAGAACTCATCTCTAGGGAATTGATGCACTGCACATCATTAATGTCATTAAACCAAAAGAGCAACCACTACAGCAAAATTAGAAAAAAGAAACTCTGAAAGGAAGAACGAATAACTTAAGAAAGGTCAAAATTATCATTAACACTGTAATGACTGCAAAGGTCTTAAACAGAGCCTGAATGGCCATAGAGATTGTTGGCAGACATCCACAGGGAAAATCTGAAGCTGGACTATGACTGTGAAAGTTCCTGTCATGTTCTAGGAAGTGTCTCAGCACTAAAAAGCCAGGTGAACTCAGCTGAACTGGAAGTACCATGTGAGTTCTGACAGGTCAAATCTAACTCAGTGTAAAGAATTCACAGGAATTTGCTCTCTCATTATTCAGCTTATGCTGAGAGATATGAATTTTAGCTCATTGCACTCGTTATTCCTGTGACAGCTGAGTGGGGCTATGTGTCCAGGAAAAGCAAAATGCTGTATTTTAATAGTGTATTTCCTCTGACAAATGTCACTTACTGTGACAGCTTCACAGGATTTTAATTTCCACCTAGAGCAAATCAGGTACCGATGTTGGCCACCAAGTTCCTTTTAGTCCCAGAAAGGGGAGAGGTCATGAGGGAGGTAGTGTAAACTATTTCCAAACATGTCTCAGGTTGTAATTTAGAGAACTCAGGTGTCTGTTGAATTTAGTCCTCCAATAAATAAATAAAAAAATAGATGTGAATCTCAGGCTTTGTTTGCTGTCTCCAACAGAAACTTTTGATTCTCCAGCTGTCCATGATTCACAGAGATGTGTTGAAAACCAATTTAAGACCCAGCATAACTACATACTGCACCCCATTCAGCCAGCTGTGGAAATTCATGCCAATGCTTCTGCCACGGGACAGATGATAAATGGCTGGTGGTGTTTGGAAAGATTCTGCAACCCACAGCATATTGTCTTGATCTTGAATGTCAGAGGACAGGTCATCATACTGTTAGCAATAATGGGAATGTCTGTTTCTTATACCTTATCTTTTTATCATGATAAAGAGGCTTAATGTTAGGAAAAGCAGGAGGGAAGGGAAGTGTAAGTTTTGAAGGTGGGTGGTTATAAAGAATTACAAGCATAAGGTGCCAGGGTTCCTGGCAATGTTCCCTTCCAGCTTAAACAGGAAATTCAAAGGTGCAAGCCAACTGTGTCTATCAGTAACACATCTCACACTTGGCTTCATGAAGAAAACTCGTTTTACTCAACATAGACATACCTTCTGGAGAAAGGAGAAGAAAGTCATCTGTGACTATTGCCATTGATGATCATCAGTACAGTGATGAAACAGTTCCTAAATGTGCAGACTGTTCCACATGGGCTGTCTCCCTGCTGCAGGAACCATGAAGTCAACCTCTTTAGCCTCTCATGAACACAAATCTAACTGGATAACATCGGTTGTCTCTACTGACCTTGACATGAATCAAGGACATGCCGAGACATTTTCACATATGACAACATTTTCTTTCTAGACTGCAACCATATGGGATTTCCTTCCATCTTCCCTCACATTTCTCAAGTATTCGAGCATAAAAATGTTGGCTCATACAGAAACATCTCACAGTGTTCTGAAGGCTTCTTTGTCCCTCAGCAAGGAAAAAAGTTCCTAGTCCAGATTCTCAAAAAGCACAAGAAAGAGAGAAACCATAGGAATAAAGTTGTGTCCTTCATACATATGGAAATATCTCAGTAGGGGGTTGAGGGCAGGACAGAGAGAGTTTTAGAAAATAGAATGAGCTGGCTTTCAGAGACACATACTGAGTGATGGACAGAGAGAGGGGTTACAGAAAATGAGAGACCGAAACCAGCTGCTTTAGAAGGGACACAGGTTACAGGGAGATCAAATGAAAAAACAAATATATCTTTGTGGGCAATTTGTATTTCATTGTTTGGATCTATGATGTTTTAGAAACAACTCTAAAAATTTGGTAGAAAGTATTCCTGACTTATGTATTCTATGAGTAATTTGGTACTGACAGTTTTATGAAACTGCTGAAGAATTACTAAAGATTTTATTGTGAGGAGAACCTTTGATAATATTGAAGTGGCCATGCCTTTAAACTTCAGCTGAGGAGCAGTAAAATTTGGTGTAAATGAGAAACAGTTGCTTAGCTCATTATAAAATTGGATGTGCTTTTTTGTGGAAATTAATGTGGAGACAAGAGGGGGAAAAAAGAAAGACAAGAGAATCACTATATGGCTCATTACAAGTAAATTTGGTTCTGTTCAAACAACCCTGACTACAGAGACATTTGAATCAGCAAAATAAGACACTTAAGAGGGGACTGGTACATCTCAGTCTTACTGGACTGTCCTCTCTCTTCATCCCTATAGTAGTAATCAGTTGAAAAGACTCATTCATATTTCACGTCTGCTTATTACAGAGACAGTTTTGTGCTGAGAGTCTGAAAGTCCTAGATATACTGTTTCTAAAACAGAAACAGAATAAGGAATGACACTTCTATTCTACAAAGCCAACAAAAAAATCCCTGGGAGCAAGTTCTTGCTCCTATTGTAGCAACAGGGGATTTTTTGCAGATTTTTTGTAGTGTTCCCTTCCCCCCCTCCTTTTGCATGTCACAAAGCTAGCTTTTTTTCACTCTATTTTAATAATAAAATTGGTGCTAGTGTACTATTTCACTCATTCAAATAAACTGGGGAAGAGTGAAATGGCAGTTTTCTCCAAATATATGTACATTTCTCTCACTCTACCTCTGCTGTTAACTGTACAAGAATGTCTGTGGGAGGATATTCCTAACCCAGCCATCAAAACCAATACTGACAGGCTATAACTTGTAATCAAAGATTGACCTCACTCAGATTGTATAGAACTCTAGGGAGAATCTGGGAAACTACAGACTGGTGAGTCTGACTTCCATACCTGGTAATATGACAGATACTATAATAAACAATAAAATCATAGAGAACATTAATTGTATTTTCTATTGGGAAATAGTCAGCATGGCTCCTTTAAAGGGAAACCCTACCTCAGTAACCTGCTGGAGTTCTAGCAAGGTGACTGGAAACACACAGATAAAAGGAAAGCAAGATTCAAGAGAATATGCTTTTCAAGAGAAAAAATCAATAGGGAATGGTCCTGGAAGCAATCATACTCAAAGTGTTTGTCCATGACTTGGAGGAAAAAAAAAAAAGCAGAGGAATATCCAACTTTGTAGATATGATAAATAAATCAAAATGCTTTCCCGTTGGCAACAAATTGCAGACAAATCTCATAAAACTATATAAATGGTTGACAAATGAAGTCCAATGTGGATAAACTTAAGGTAATGCAGCTAAGAAAAGAATAATAACTAAACCATGACTGATTGTTCACAATGCTGAACACCAAACTGGCAGTTATAACTCAGGTAAGAAATCTCAGCTTTATGTTGACAGGTGTCTGAAATCTTTGTCTTAAGGTGCAGAGAAAAAGCCAATGAGATATTAGGGACCATCATGAAGGTGTTGATAGTGAGACAGGATACATTATTTTGCCTCCCCAAAAAGGTGTGTTGCACCCACAGTCTTGAGCACTCTGTACTTTCCTGGCTTCCCACTTCAAGATAAGCATGTTAAAGTTAGAAAAGGTACAATGAAAGGCAAATACAAGGACCAGTGTGATGGGGCAGCTGCCTCCTGAAGGGAAATTGAAGACTGGAACAATTCAGGAATCTAAGGCAAGATATCACTGAGACTTACAAAAGGTGAAAGTACTGGATGAGCTGAATGTGGAAATGTTGTTCAACACATGCAATAAAAGAAGTAAGGGAACAATGAAAGTAGCAGTAGGTTGGTTTTAAACTTACAAAAGAAAAAGATTCTTTATGCAGTAAGTGATGAACTTGTGGAATTTGCTACCATGGGAGATTGTGTGGAAAGACAATATCAGCTGGTTTATAAAGGGAGAAGACGTTCATCGATAGTATGTCTGTAAAATGAAGACCAGTAGGATGAGGCATGGGAGTACAAAAGGAATAGTCTGCAGGTAGCTGCTGGTTTTGCATGCTTTCCCTCAATAGCATCTCTTATTGCTTCTGCTGCAAACTGAACAATGAGATAGATGAACAATTAGTCTGAATCAATGGGCATTTCTTATTTTCTTATACCTATTGCTACTTTGATGGCAGACACGATTTCCATGCCCATATCCTAAGGCAGGACCTATGTGTCAGTTCTGAATCAAAAACCATGTAGCAATAGCTGATAATCTAGAGAAGAGAAGGCTCAGGGGGACCTTATCACTCTCTACAACTACCTGAAAGGAGGTTGTAGCGAGGTAGGGGTCGCTCTCTTCTCCCAAGTAAAAAGTGACAGGACAAGAGGAAATAGCTCAAGCTGCACCAGTGGAGGTTTAGATTGGATATTAGGGAAAATATCTTCACCAAGAGGGTGGTCAGGCATTGGAAAAGGCTGCCAAGGGCAGTGGTGGAATCACCATCCCTGGAAGTGTTCAAATACCGTGTACATGAGGACCTCAATGACATGGTTTAGTGGTGGCCTTGTAAGTGCTGGGGTAGAGGTTGGACTTGATGATCTTAAAGTCTTTCCCAATTTAGTTGATTCTATGATTCTACAAGCTAAACAGCTATACTGAAAATTGGGGAATACGGCCCAAACTTGGTACCATACTGATGTAAGTATATTGCATAGATGACCCAGCCTAGAGATGACTTGCACTTGGCCAGCCCAAAGCTGTGTGAGAACTAAGGTCTATCTGGAAAATATTTCATGGGTATATTTCATCACAATCTGGTATCTCCAAGGCCAAAGGTCTAGTGAATATCTCTTGGGACAGAGTCAAATCCCCTGCTCCTGCAAACACCTGGTTATCCATGGCAGGAGGAAGTTTAAGGGACTTATTTTTATGAGACTTTTAAGAAGTCATTAGGACCCTGGTTTAAGAAGTCATACTGGCTCCTGGCTGAGGATGCATTTTGTGAAACATTAGCTCATTATTTATCTTCTCGATCTTTTATACCCCAGGTGGGCCAGTGGCATAAATATTTCAAAAGAGGCTTTGTTTATCGCTCTGAACATAATATAAGAAAAAAAAAGTGGCCCTCCTCAGAAGCAGCTGCTTCTTCTCATCCAAGAGTTTGGGATGACCTGTAGCTGTCATTTTTATAAACCTAGTCAGCAAGGGCACTGAAGTCTAAATGATACTGACTGATGCTATGCAAATAGCTTGTCCTTTGTGAAGACATTTTGTCATGGCACTCATAATTGTAAGAGTGAACGTATAGATCCAAAGCAGGGATTTGCCAGGGAAGTCCTAGTTACGGTATTAGAAAAATCATTCTAAAAATAGGGTAGAATTCACAACCTATTTTTGGTAACTAGCACATGACTGGGAATAAGGAATCAGTAAAATCCTTCATGAGTCCTGGAAACGATGAGCCCATCCTTATTCCATTGCAGGTGTGGGGAAAGGCCTGGCTTAGGTCTACAGAGCAGTGGACACAGTAAGTTAGGGTCTATTTAAGCTTTGTACTTCGGTGAAAGTCATCCTTGGCATGATCCCAGTGAAAGATATTCCGCAGACAACAGAATTACACATTCAGCCCATTTGGCTGTATGTAGTAACACTAATTCCCTTTTAAATCCACAAAGGGTACAGACTCTGCCATCTGTTACTGATAATGAAAGGTTGAGTAGCCCTGGGTACCTATCCCTCAGGTGGAAGTCTGTCCACAGCTGCAGTCTTGTAATCCACTGACAACAAGAACTGCTCTGAGCTTGTGCTAGCCAAACTGTAGGTGTGCTCCCCATCACCCTCTTTTTATGAGACAACTTCATTATGAGCTCCCCTCAAGGATTTAGACTGGCCACTGTTCTCCCTCTTTGCTTTTGCCTCTCAAGAAAAACAAGCTTTTAACCTGATTCATGCACCAGGAATGAGAATACCTCAAAGACCTGTGTGGTCCACATTCACAGCACTGCTAGTCCTTTAGGGAAA
>NW_009910708.1:79802-95972 GCF_000696875.1 Nestor notabilis
AAGATATAGGTAAACCTCTGAATTCTATCATCTGTTCTCAAGAAGACAGTAAAAAAATCCCCAAAAAACACTTTACAAAAGGCATTAAAGGGTGGGAATGAAACAATACACTTGTTTTCCTATAGAATTTGTTCAATATTCTTAAGAATAACACACAAACAGGAAGGTGCAATTAGCAGCAAATAACACCAGGGCACCTGACTGACCGCGTTATAGCTCTATACACTGTTTTTGAATAGTTTCTCAGAAGGACCTGAAATGCAGACTTTGAAAGGAACTTAGGGGACTAGCTTGCTACATGCTTCCACTCTATATATTTAACTTCAGGAGACAGACCAGACTACTATGTATGCCAACTGAATACACCACAGTTGCACCAAGAAACCCATTTCAGCTGCAGCATAGCATGTTTCTAAATCTAGTGAGGATAAAGCTTGCTATACACACTACAATTCTCATCAATAGACAGTACTAATACTTATAGTAGAAGATATTTTTAAACTGGCCACGTTCTGATGCATCCTCTCTCATATTCATTCCTCGGAACCTCAATAATGATCTGTGAGAACTCCTTTAAAACTCACTAGGCGTAAAATCATCTGCAACTGAGTTTGTCAGCAAAAAGTATTCTGAAATAAATAGATAACTTCTGGGTCCCATTTTTGATGTAGAATCTCTGAGATTGCCTCTGCGTGCAACGATGATAATATCAGAGTAAAAGACATCAGGTTGTGGGAAAAATTTGGGTTAACACTTTAACCCTTTAGACATATGGTGATTTTATGCATGTCTTATGCATATTGTAAGTTTTATTATGATAGTATTACTCCAGAGCCATTCATTTATCTGAAGTCTTTTAGTTTTATTCCAGTGAGACCAAAAGGAAGACAGATTAAACTGACATTCAACAAATAGCCTTCCAAATACGTAAATCAAGAGATATGAATCTGAAGATATTGATAGGTACAAATTACCAGTAATTGGCTAGATGAGGGAAGAGTTTCATCCTGTTCCACTTTTTCTTTCTCAAAATCCAGAGGAAAGAAATGCAATGAATCAAAAAACCTGAAAGCACCTAAATACTCATCAGTCTCTTTCATTAATACTATGCATTATTACAGATAAGACTTCCCAGTGTTATTTCTCACTTTGATTTAAAAAAAAAAAAGGGGGGGGGGAGAAAAAAATGTTACAATCATTAAATTTGCCTTAAAACAGGTAAGAAAAGAAATTATAAACAAGTCTGGCTTTGACCAGTTTCCAACTCAGCTGTAGAGACTGGTAAGTTTTGAACAGTTCAGTCAGAGAAGTGTTTGATTTCCTGAGTGATTTGGATTTGTGAGTGAACCAGTTGAAGTTTGGTTATCTGGTCAAAAAAAAAATTCCTTCTTCTTGATTTCAGATACTGCTTTTCTTCCTAAAGGGCGAAATACAGAGGAGGTGGACGATAATCAGAGCTAGAGATACACTGTATCTTAAAGCCCTGGAGAAGTCCTCATTTGAATTCTATTTTGAACTTCTTGGCTCAGGCCCCTGTCTGAGCCTCCTGCCTACATCCTCCTGCTTTTATTCTCTTTAGCTGTGCACTAACTACTTTAAGGCTCGTGCAGCACATAAACTGATTAAAGCAGAATTTAGGCTTCTACTCATAAATCATAAAAGGAAGCATAAATTCTGTGTTTTAGTGCAGATTTAAATTCTTAAATGGGTTTTATAGGAGCCACATAAGACCTATTGACGATACCTCTTTATGATAATAAGTAAATAGAAGTGACAAAGTCAGAATTCAAAATGCCACTGCTTAGTTCCCACTTGCCTGAAGACCACCAAAAATGTCTGGAGGAAATCTCAGAGGGAAACAAATGATAACATGAAATTAAATGTGTAATATTCCTTTTTATGCTGTGTGTCAGAAAAAAAAGCACTCACAGAATGAGCTTGTACATTTGCATAACAAAGGAAATCAACAACAACAACAAATTGCCATCGTGTTCAAAGCTGATAATTGCACAGATGACAACAAGAAAGAGCCTTTCTTCTCAGCTCTCTAGGGGACGAGCCTTGTTGAGATGAGGAAAAAAGGTGGAAAGTGACCCCACTTGCTTTCATGAAAATTAGCAAGCTCAGAAAATGTCTTTGGTGCAAGGGGGTGGCCAGTGAATGGTGTGAATGCTAATGAACACAATAAGGGCAGAAGCTCAGCCAATATTCCCATCAGCTCCATCATATGATCAACAACTGGCAGCAGACTCTTCTTCAAGCTACTCACATCCAGCCTACCAACATCCCACTCACCTTGTTAACAAAGTCTTTTTAGAATAGAGATTTTTTAGGGGCTTCTGGGTGTTGGGTTGGTTTTGGGTTTTTTTTTGTTTGGTTGGTTTTGTTTAAATTGTTATTTGTTTCTCTGTTGATGTTTACTTTCAGAGTTGCACTGAATTGGAATACTTCAAGCCCTGTGAAATGTTTCTGTACAGCATGGACCTAAGTAATGACCCTGAATTTTCTCAATCCTGTTATCTGGACAACTCACCTTCTGGGATCAAGGGTAAGGTATCTGCAATCACTCCCTTCTCTGAGGTTTCCAAGCCCTCAAGGGTTCTTCCTCTTCCTTCTTTGAGCACCAACAGATCACCGATAGTAACTGGTTTTGTCAGCATGAAAATATGCTTTTGCTTCCTCTGCAAGATTATACATAATTCAATCTATCCAATTACTTTCTAGAAGTACTGTGACTCCAGAAGTCTACTGAAAGTGTTGAGTAATGATAAATTTGGTGGTTTGGTTGTTTTGGGGTTTTTTTTATTATTCGGTTGTAGGATGTCCTTGAAAAGCACTCTGAAACCCTTCAAAAATATGTGACTGATGCTGAAAGTCCTAGACAGAAAGACAGGCTGTAAGAGACCAGGACCAAATGATACGTCCCTATTTAACTCCCCACTTCTTCCTTACTATCAATAATGCAGCAGGCAACAAAAATGAATGAAGTCACAGAGTCTTATTCTAGTCCTTCTTATTCTAGGACAAGCTCTAGTAGCACAAAAATAGCTCCCATTGGCAAGTCTCCATAGACTTGAAAGGTTTAAACCCCTGAAATCTGTCCTTTAACCTCATGGAAAAGATCTATAATATTTAACAGAATTTCAACCATCCAATTTAAGAAAAAGTGCTTTCAGAGTTTGAAGAGTTTAACACTCTTATAATAAAAAACAATTCTAGAGATATAAATTATTAAAATCAGTGTATGTTCTATAAGGCAAGATAGGTGCATGTATTTTATGCCTTTGCTACAGAATTCAGCCACAGTTTTAATTTTCTGTCATGGTCAATAGGATTGATTAAAAAGCAAACAGCTCCTCCTTCCATCCCCCTCAATAATATAGAGAAGAAAAACACAAATGTCTAAAGTCAGTCAGGTATTGTTTTGTTTTTAAATCCCCTGGGATTTTTGTATTTCGTGTCTGATGTCTAGTTTGGTTTTATCCATTCCAGAATAAATGGATGGCAGTCAGAGAGACCTTGAATAGACAGACTGTTAAGGTACTCACATGAGATCTCTGGGTTCAAGCCTCTATAGCAGAGAAAACAGAAACTTTTGCCTGAGGCTTTAACATCCTATGTACCTTAACCTGTCAGTCCTTACAGTTGGAAGGGTTTCATCTTGTGTAAATAATGAAACATTTGCAAGAAAAGGGGGTGAAGGCATGAAAGCTCTGTCATTGGGGGACTCATTTACGAAGACTGAAGGCACAGATTCAAATCCTTATTCACCAAAGGAAGAAAACAGCAGGTAAAAGGATTTCCTATCACCTAGATAAATGCAGTAAGCCACTGGGCCACATTCAATCTCTCTCATGTGGGTGGATTTATCTCCCCCCTTTCTTCCCCTACCCTGTGACTAGTAAATATGAGCAATCATACAATTATTCTAAATGATAGTTAAAACATCTTGAATCCTCAAAAATCTGTTGTTGGGTATAACTCTTTCTTTGCAGTCAAAATTAGGCTCTAAGAAATAACCCTGAACTATGGTAGGAATAGAAGGTTAGCTGATCAGGAGAGGCAGAAACACCTATATGGAACTGCTAATGTATCTTCTAGCTATCTGCAGACTTCTGTTTAAAAAGAGTCTCATTGTACTTTCTAAGCACACTTAATTTGAAAGCAGCTCTAGAAGGTCACTATAAGGCAGAAGAAAACTTTATGTCTAACTGCTCCTCTAACAAGCTCAGATATTTGCAACCCAGGACCAGCTGCACAGGCAGCTTTGTTTTTTTCTCTGCTTTATCACAAACAATCAAATGAAGTAGAGACCAGTTTCTTATGGGAGCTGGGGAGCACTCTGAGATATGCACTGGTTCTACACCTGTGACAAAATGAAAATATGAATCTGAATTACCTCAGTGGAACCCAGGAAGCAAAGTGTGTGTGTGTGTGTGTGGAGCTGAATGCTTTGTTGTTTGTTTACTTTGGTTTTGATGGGTTACAAGAGCAAGACTTTCTTGTCTGAAGCTTGTAGAGCACCTCATGAAGATTTAATCAGATAAGTGGGTTCTTTCTCTGCTGGTCTTCCTGCCTGGCTGATGGAGTTTCAAGACCTGTAGGCAATGGATGAAGCACCGATTGACACCTTTCTAGGTGCTGGTTCCACTAGATGCATCATTAATGTGTTACTCCTGCCAGGTTTCAGTTGAAGCAGCAAGTCTGCAGTCTGCAGATAGATGAGTTTTTCCAAGTGATGACAGCAGGTGCACAGACTGGACTGCAAAAACAAGAGGGAAATGAGGCTGTCTTGCATTGATACTGGCTGAGTGCAGCAATCTGAACCAGGGACAGCTCTCAGTAATGGGCTGTGGGAGTTGTACCTGGAGTGATGAATATCGGGACAGGCAGAGGAAAGGCTGGAAATGCTTTGAAGGGAGAGTCTTCATCTTAAATCCATTATAGTGCATAATCCAGCACTTATGCGAAGCCAGTCTTAAGGTGTTGCCTAGAGACCCATGAAATCAGTTGTCTACAGTGGTGGTCATTAGCAAAAGTTTGACTGTTAATGCTGTTAATTTTCTTCAGTTTCTTCAGTTTACTGGTATGACAAAGAGATCTGGAAGCTCATTCCTTCCTCCCTCTATATTTTAATCTTGTTCCTAAACAGAGACAAGAAATTTCAGACCTTGTGAAATTAATGAGGCCTGTTTGCCAATGGCTTACTCGTGACTGGATTCTCTGATATCTAATAAAGATGAGATGAATTAGCTGTTCCTTCAGTGAAACAACTGATGTAGTGCCTTTCCCCCACCATACTACCTGTTTCCAAAATTCATGTTGGAACAGAATATGTTTAAGCCTTCTTACTCCCACTGCTTAATTTATCTGAAATCAGCTCACAGTTCAAAAGTTGAAGGACAGACACAGTCTGTGATCATATAGTCTTCCTTCCCCTTGAAGCCAGATTTATAATTTTAGATTAAGTCAGAGCTGCTTAGGGATATCCATGGCAGTGTGATATCATTTGTCCAGTGAGCAGATTGAGATGACAAAATCACCATGACTACTCCTCAGCTGAGCTAGTTAACCTTCCCCTCTCTGGGGGTGTGATCCCACCATGGAGTCAGACCCTGCCATGCATATAAGGAAGTAGTCACCTATGTTTGGATGTGTCTGGCAAACATTAAGAAGTTTCACAGTTTCACCAGTGAAGGAACTGGGTTTTAACCCTAATTGGCAGATAGGAAAATGGGGGAAAAGGGAAAGATATGTTATGTGAATTGTTCAAGGAATGAGAAAGATCTGTGGCATAAAACTACCTTTAGTTCTCACATATCAACTTAGTACTTCAAACTATATCCCTTCTTTTAAATGTTAGTGAACTGGTACAATTCTGAAGTACTTGGAGGTTTGTGTCTAGGGTTTGCTATGGTTTTATTTCCTTTGAACCAAATTAAGATCTTTCCAGTGATAGCTTACAGCAGAAGCAGGGCTATTAATACTTTCTTATTAATTCATCCACATAACAGGACCACTTCCACCATACAAGAAAAATTCCAACTCCTGCCCTGTGTCCTCCAGTCACAAACCCAAACCCATGTCATCACTAGGTCAGTTTGCAGCAGAAGAGAGAAGGCAACCCTCTCAAATCTCATGTCGCTGCTCCTACTTCACATTGGATCTCTCTCCACTTTATTTATTTAATTTCCTGTGCTCAGTGTGCAATGAACCTCTCCAGGTTCATTCATTCATTTCACCTTGGCAGCATGTCACTATGTGGACAATCTATTGAGGATGAGATGGAAATAGTATTACGCTACTGAACTGATAATACCTGACTTTAATATCTCTTAGCAGTATCTCCATTGTGCTATGTCAGTGAAACAGATCAGACAGTGTAAGTCTCTAGTGTAAACCAAGGGGAGGGGGGAGGAAATACTTCTACTATCAAAATTAAACTTCTAATACATCAGCAACAGCAGGTGAAGGGACAGCAGAATTGGTAGAGAACAGATCAGCTATCTTTCAAGTAGTGCCTCTGAGTAGGTAGCTAATAAACATCTGTATTTAACTCCAATCACTTTTCCTCCCTCTTTTTTCTCCCATCTCCTTGTCTTGTCTGCTGCCACTAATACACTAGGTTGGTTATATATAGCTCATTTTAGTGACATCATAACCATTCTGTTGGTCATTATCATGTTACTTAAACAGATTTACGGTCTGTGTGTTTGAATCAAAAAAGGATGAAGGGGTGTTGTTCAAGAAGCCATAAGAAAAGATATTCAGGAAGTGTTGTTAAGTCAACCCTAAGAAGACTGTGACTGGCTTCCCTGTCTAAATCAAGTAAGTCTGTCTCATAGCTAAGAAACAGGACAGGGAGTCTGGGACAACCTGGGTATTTTTCTTGCTCCTTCCATTTTTTGGCTATCTGACCTTCGAAGGTTGTTTAGCTTTTCAGTATCGCTGTTTCTGCATCTTCAGGTTGCATGTGAGAGAACATCTTTTGCGTTTAATGGCTAGATGGACGTGTACATGATAAACATATTAATTCCTTTGATTCCTGAAAATTGGTATGGCAGCAGTGGAGAACTTGATTTAACAGTTGGCTTTATTAGACCCTGATCATGGGTCAGATTTGATCCTGAATGACAATAATTTCATCTGAGGATGAGGATGGAATTGGATAGAGGGATATTTCCAATACATTAAATATCCTCTGCTGCCTCAGCAAGCAGTTCATCAAGGGAATCATTAACAGCATGAAATTTTAAAATGTGTATTTACAAGTGATTCTATAAAGAAGATGCTTGCAAGAGCCTTTCAGCTCTTCCAGGTGAATTTCAATGGCCACATCAGCTATGGATAAAATGCAGAAGGTTTAAGAGGTCAAGTCTGAAATAAGTGGACCTCTGTTTAACTCTTCATGTCCTGGTAATGCTGGTTGTCTTCTTTGTACTTCTGCACCATTCCTCAACATGTCTCTCTGGTATTCCTCTTTGTGTGTTGAAAACAACAACTTACCCCTCCCAAAGATATTGCTGGCTGGTGTACCACTGCCATTTATACCTGATTGTAAGCTGTAAGTGTGGAAATCAAGTTCAAAGAGTTAAATCCCTCCATTTCTGTTCATAGAAACATAGAATTGTAGAATGATTTGCGTTGAAAAGGACCCTAAGATCATCTAAGGTCCTGCCACGGGGGTTAGAATGCCTCACACTAGACCATGTCACCCACGACTCCATCCAACCCAGCCTTGAACACTGCCAGGGATGGAGCATTCACAGCCTTCTTGGGCAACCTACTCCCTCACTGTGAAGAACTTCCTTATATCTAGCCTGAACTTCCCCTGTATAAGTTTATCCCGTTACCCCTTGTCCTATAGCTACAGTCCCTGATGAAGAGTCCCTTCCCAACATCATTATAGGCCCCCTTCAGATACTGGAAGCTGCTGTGAGGTCTCCACGCAGCCTTCTCTTCTCCAGGCTGAACAGTCCCAACTTTCTCAGCCTGTCTTCATACAGGAGGTGCTCCAGCCCTCTTACCGTCCTTGTGGCCTTCCTCTGGACTTGCTCCAACAGCTCCATGTCCTTTTGATGTTGAGGACACCAGAACTGGACACAATACTCCAGGTGAGGTCTCACGAGCAGAGGGGCAGGATCACCTCCTTTGACCTGCTGGTCATGCTTCTTTTGATGCAGCCCAGGATGCAGTTGGCTTTCTGGGCTGCAAGCGCACACTGAAGCCGGCTTATGTCAAGCTTCTCATCAGCCACCCCCCCAAGTCCTTCTCCGCAGGGCTGCTTTGAATCTCTTCTCTGCAAAGCTTGTAGCTATGCCTGGAATTGCCCTGACTCAGGTGTAGGACCTTGCACTTGGCTTGGTTAAATTTCATGAGGTTGGCATCAGCCCACCTCACAAGCGTGTCAAGGTCCCTCTGGATGGCATCCCTTCCCTCCAGTGTATCAACCGAGCCACACAGCTTGGTGTCGTTGGCAAATTTGCCAAGGGCACATCAATCCCACTGTCCATGCCTCATACCTTTTTCTTGAGGAACAGCCAGAATGAGATGGTCCTGTTTGCTATGTTACAAGCCTGGTGAAAAGTGTGAATGAGAGCTGTGTTAAGGCAGAATAATTTACTAAAAGGAAAAAGGCAAACGAAAGAAAATAAAAAATGAAGGTTTTAATATGTTTCTGAACTTTCTGAGAGGCTGCAGACACAGCATCCTAGTTTTTGAGATCTATGAACTGATGAGTTTTACCCTTTTTCTTTTGCTGTTAAACTTCTTCATGCAGCCAAAATACAAGTGGTCCCTCAGCACTGATTTATATTATTTTTAGAGATTTGCAGGCAGCAACAGTTTTAGGCCCTTAAAACCTAATAATATTTTTTTATTTAAAGAATAAAAGGATAGAGAGAGAGAAGTGATTCTCCATAGCAGATAGGAGCAGGAGGAGGTGACTGATAAAAGTTGTGACTGGCAGATTCTGGGCCATACCCTAATTAGATGGGAACTTGTTATTTGCAGTGTGACTTCTGCCCTGGTAAAGCTCTCTTCAGACTAGAGAAGGGAATAAATTCAGCACCTCTTAAAGCCATCATGGTCTAAAATCTGTCCAGCTCTGTGAATAACTTTAAATTTAAATGATCTTGACTTCAAATTCCTAAAAAACTACCTTCTGAACTGTAGAAAACAACTAATTTTAGGGGTAAGTACTGGAATAAGATTCAGGACACTTCAGTCTTATGACCATAGTAATAAGTACCAAAATTCCAGTGTTACACCAGGCAAGGCACATAACTTAAGCCACTTTCATTGAAAAGGAGTATTCTTTTGCTTGTCTTGTTTCTTCAGACAAAACAACTTTGGAAAGGGGTATTCTCCTGACATATAAGTCGATGATTTCAGACTCTAAAGCATGAACACCCAGAAGCAATTCAGTACTGGCATATCTTCATCAGAACATTGGGAGCAGATTAATCAGTACGGATTTGGTCATCTAAATTATTGGCATTTACATCTGAGATAGTCATCTAGGTCACCTTCACAACCCACAAGAAATAGTCAATTTTAGAGTATGATCCATTTAATTCAAATGCAGATGTCAGGAAAATCACTCTCTGGAATTGCCTGTTTCTCTCCACTGAGTGCATATAGAGCCTAGGCAATTAGGTCAGATGCGTATTCATTATACACAGTTATTGATGAACTTAAATTATGACCCCCTGCAGAAGATACCCTCCTCAAAGCGTTGAGATGAGTCATGACTGGGCTTGTGGTTGGTTCTTAGCTGTGGGATATTTACTGACCTATGGACACTGCCCTGAAAACCCAGGTTTTGCTGTGATCTGCTGTAACTCAGAGGGTTACAACAAGAATAGATAAGTGCTGATGAAACAAGGAGTAGATTTACAGACCCTTTTAGGTGACAACTTTTAATTTCTTCCATAGGATAAAGAAAAGCAACACCCACCCACCTCCAAATGTCAGTAATTCTGTTGGCAAAGGAAACAATGAACTTTGACTTCTTGTGAAATATTTTTTAAAGCGTGAGTGAGGGTGGGCATTCTCCATGGTCTACTAAGGCATCCCTTTGAAAAAGTGGGGTAGTAAAAACCCACACCATTTCCTCTACTCAGCAGCCTGTTTTCACAAAGCTGGTCAAAACTTCACATTTAATTGAAACTGTCCAACAAGTTCAAAGGTTACAGCTGGGAAAAGAGAGGAAGGAAGACTAACAGATACTGAGAGAAAGATTTCTTCAGAAGATGAACTGGAGAAGAAAAAAAAAATTACAAAAAATACAGAACATAAAGAAAATCAACAATCCAGCCAGGAAACCACCCCACTGCCACAAAGGAAGCCATTCATTTACATTCTCAAGAAACCCAATGGCAGCTGGAGGTGTCTGGGCACTGCCATTCCACAGATGATGTCAGGCCTGAGGAAGATTTTTCAATTAATCTCTCTTGACCCTATGCCTTGAACCCTCATTCCTATTTTTAACAATCCCATTCTGTTGGATGACCTTGGGACCCAGTGACCAATAACACCCATTTAAGTAACTGCGGGGGTGTCGGTAAGTATGCAAGGAGAATTTGCAAGGGGCTCATTATATAGAGAGTTAGTTACCACAAAGAAGGACGTGCTTACTCACTCTTTCTCACTCTCTGTCTCTTATTCTTGCCTGTAGGCTAGTAGTTGGGGACCTTAAACAGAGACTCAGTCATGCTAAACACAGGAAAGACGCTCTAAAAAAGCCATTCTGCATGTAGACTCTTACAGAACTTGGAGAAAAGATGGAAGAGCATATGAACACATACTAATCACTGAACAATATCCTGAAGAAAATCATTAAAAACTTCATAATCCTTCTTTCTACTAAAATGCTAGGTAGACAAGAATTGCAACTAGAATCAACAAAAGAAGCCCAGATCTTGTACAGCACAGTGTGGAACCTAAGCTATTTTGAAAGACTAACACAGGAAGGATATGGCTCCAAGTTCATGCATATACATCAAATGTAGAGAACAATTTTGTTTGTGCTACAAGAGTCAAAAGTGCAGTAACCCTCTTTGCCTCACCAATTTTACAGAACACAGTTTTATGCCCACAAGACACATGCTTCAAAACATCCTGATAGAGGTTCAGCAATAAGCCTTGGATGCAAACTTAACTTTTATTCAGCATGAAAATACATGCTGTACCCTCCTAAGCATTGTAAAATTATGAACGTGTTCTCTTTCCTGTCTTCAGTACATGTGTTCGGCATGCTGAAAATAATATTTTTTTTTAATCCTCTGTTGAATAGTGCAATGATGACAACATGGGAATGGAAACACTTTGTGCTGTGATGCTATGCAAGCCTCTCTGTACTTCTCTGTAGATGGAATGACAACTGTCTTGGTCCTTACTCTGGGTTTCAATCAGTTGTCCTTTCAGTAAAACTCTCTGGATCAGGGAAGAGGAATGGCAACAGGTAGGGCTGGGCTTAAAGGAGAATAAATGATAACCTGGTAGGCTGGGATGGAGTTGAAGATACCCACTGCAAACGAAAGGAGAATTTTCTTTGTAATGTCCCTATTCCTGGGGCTCTTGTAAGTCAGAGCTGAACAACAGGTAAGAGGTTTTATGGGAGTTGTGCGGGTGATGTTGGGTTAATGGTCTTAGTCAGAAAGTAAAATCTGCCATCCTGGGTCAGACTAAAAGTCTGTAACAAAATAACCTGTTTCTGACAGTGACCTGTAACAGATATTTGGGGAAAATGTATAAAAAACATGGCAAATAATGAGTGATCTTTCCCCTGGCTGTACTCCTGTGTCTGTTTAGAAACTTCACAGGTTTTTGTTTCTGAGGTTTTCAGAAGGTTTGCATGTAGAAAGATATGAAATCCATTAGTAAAATCAGGCATTGCTGATGGGTACTGGTGAAAACCTTTCTCTATCATATGAATGAATGAAGAGTGGACAGCTTGATAATATTACTCCAAACAGGCTTAGGTTGTTCACTAAAACCACCTTTGGCACGTAGGGAGAGCATGTTGTTTTCCTCTGGGATGTCATCCAAGCTCTATGCCCATCAGATGATGCCAAAATGCATGAACCTAGCAGGGTACATGCTGAAAGTCTGAATACACTCCTGGAGCAGGTAGATTTCAAGGCTCTCTGAAAGTTCATAAATTATGATAAATCTGTTCATCCAGCATCTCTTGATGCTGGACAAACTCTTGTCAGTGTAATTGTCCTTGCACTGCTCTAGCTGAGTTATAGACTAGCAAGGCACCCTGCCCTAGTAGCATTACACAAAACTAGTCCTAAGCAGTGATCAAAGGAAAGCAGAAGGGCAAAGCACAACCAGAACAAAGAAGATAAGACTCACAGAAATCCATCAAATTTTAAAATGCATCGGATGCACTAACATCCTAGAGGAGACTCAGATAAGGACACAAGCAAGTCTTCCTAAGAGTTCCTTTGAGCTTGAATTTTGATGCACAGACTCACCAATTCTCCAACAGGCCTGCTCACCTCTTTCGTTGTTCAAGAGCCTTTCTCTTCTAATGGAGGGATTTCATTTTGCTGAGCTTCATTTATTATTATGAAAAAATAAGAACTAAAAACCAAAATGCTGCTCTGTGTATTTCTGCACCATTCATACAAATCTCACTTGCTTCCATTTGCTCTTATCACTCTAGTTTCATCCAGGACAGATATTTTATGTGTGTTTCCAAAGCAATCTTGCCATGGCTATGTTCAAACTTTGTTTCTGTATTTTGTATTTCCTGACATTAGGCGAAACCTTCCTTTTCTTTTTTCTGCTCCGATTAGTTTCTATTGTAGCTCTTTTCTCTCCTTTCCTTTCCTTATACCTTTTAAGTCGTCTTTCTCTTTAATTCACTATCACTATACTGGTGTTGCTTAACTATCAGGAAGTATTTTGGGACATGCTTGATTAAAAAAGAGGAGATTAAATTCAGGGAGGTCTGTATTTTTATCTTGGTACTTCCCCTTTCCTTGTCAGTGTAATATCTGTAATAACTGAAGTATTTATATATTTAGCATTTTATCAATATGTTTTTTAAGTCCAAATATCTTAACTTCACTGTGTTAAAACTGGGAGATAGGACATTATATGACAGATCTAAAATGGATTCTAAATTTATTCTTTTAAAACATGCTTTAGTGTTTTAATTGGATTATTATTTATATAAGAGCCCTCATGTTTTAGGGAAATTTAAAATAAATTCATGTCAAAGTTACAAGATTTCTTTGATGTTATGTGGAATGCCTAAAGTATTTTGAGTTTGTATCTCCTTTTTTTCAAGTAGAGTTTAAGACACTAATGGAATCAGCTGATTTACAGAGATGGAAGTTTCAAGGGAAAAAAATTAGTTATATTATGAGGCTTTGGTTATTACAAGTTTAGTCTTCAGGTAATCCTCATCCTCCTTAACTGAAAAAACAACTTTAATGGATTTTATTTGCATTTCATTCTGTATATGGAAAGGTGGGATTTTTCCCTCCTTAAAAATCTGCATAGTTCTTTAAACACAACCCTGAGGGAAAAACAAGTCAGTCTTCCACCTGGAGTTTTGACTCATATTCTCTTTTCTTCAAGTCACATGCCTGACTTATCTGTAAAAACTTCCAATAAACATGAATGGGGCTACGTGATGGACAGTGGCAGAGCAGTTGACGTCATCTACCAGGACTTGTGCAAAGCATTCGACACTGTCCCACATGACCTCCTTGTCTCTAAATTGGAGAGACATCAATTTGATTGATGGACCACTCAGTGGATAAAGAACTGGCTGGATGGCCGCACACAAAGAGTTGCGGTAAACGACTCAATATCCAGTTGGAGACCAGTAACGAGTGGTGTCCCTCAGGGATCGGTGTTGGGACCTGTCTTGTTCAACATCTTTGTCGGTGACACGGACAATGGAATTGAGTGCAACCTCAGCAAGTTTGCCGGCGACACCAAACTGTGTGGCTCAGTTGATACGTTGGAGGGAAGGGATGCCATCCAGAGGGACCTTAACATGCTTGTGAGGTGGGCTGGTGCCAACCTCATGAAGTTTAACCAAGACAAGTGCAAGGTCCTACACCTGGGCCGGGACAACTCCAGACACAACTACAGGCTGGGTAGAGAAGACATTCAAAGCAGCCCTGCAGAGAAGGACTTGGGGGTGTTGGCTGATGAGAAACTCGACATGAGCAGGCAGTGTGCGCTTGCAGCCCAGAAAGCCAACTGCATCCTGGGCTGCATCAAAAGAAGCATGACCAGCAGGTCAAAGGAGGTGATCCTGCCCCTCTACTCGTGAGACCTCACCTGGAGTATTGTGTCCAGTTCTGGTGTCCTCAACATCAAAAGGACATGGAGCTGTTGAAGCAAGTCCAGAGGAGGGCCACGAGGATGATAAGAGGACTGGAGCACCTCCCGTACAAAGACAGGCTGAGAAAGTTGGAGCTGCTCAGCCTGGAGAAGAGAAAGATGTATGGAGACCTCAGAGCAGCCTTCCAATATCTGAAGGGGGCCTATAAGGATGCTGGGGAGAGACTTTTCATTAGGGACTGTAGCGGTAGGACAAGGGGTAACGGGTTTAAACTTGAACAGGGGAAGTTTAGGTTAGATATAAGGAAGAAGTTCTTCACAGTGAGGGTGGTGAGGCACTGGAATAGGTTGCCCAAGGAAGCTGTGAATGCTCCAACCCTGGAGGTGTTTAAGGCCAGGCTGGACAGAGCCTTGGGCAACATAGTTTAGTGTGTGGTGTCCCTGCTCATGGCAGGGAGGTTGGAACTAGATGATCTTAAGGTCCTTTCCAACCCTAACTATTCTATGATTCTATGATCTGACAGTCAGCCTAATATGCTGGAATCAAAAGCTATTATTCACTTTGCTATATTGATCAATGGTGGGCCAAGCCCCGTAATAGATTACAGTGTTCCTCTCTGAACATGGCTTCTCAGCTGTTCCCTCTCTGCATTAAGTGAATGTTCTTCTGTCAGGAAGTGTCAAAATGACCCAGTTTAGAGCCTCCTGCTCCAGGCCTTGTCATTGCCCTCCCATGGACTGGGTGCATGATGCACTTCCACAGCTGTGAAAATGCCGAGGCAGCAAGACAGTGCTTCTGTTTGGAGGTGGATTTTATGTGGTTCTTTGTCACACGTGCCTGTTTCACCTGCTCTTAGCAACACATCCATCATCTTCCCCACAGCACATCTCACTAACATTTGTGTGCTTTTGCTTCACCTCTCCACTGTTTGTGCTATATCCTCATTGTTTAGACTGTGAATGGAGCGATTGGAAGGCTAATTGACTTGTCACATGGAAACCTCATAAATAAGAGGAAGTATGGGGACACTTCTTTCATATCAGCAGCGGGCATATATAAAATGTTGACAAGCTCCCTTCTCCTTATGTTCCTCAAACTGATCTCCCAGTTCTAAATTCCAAGATGGTCACTAGGTGGAAAATATCTCTTCACCTGCTTGAAAGGTATGGCAGGATGGCTTTTCCATAAAATCAGCTTGAGCTCACAGCAACCCCAAGAATAACTATCTTATGCCTAGAGGTGACTCACACTTCAGCAGACTGTGTAGCTATGGAGACCTTATTGCAGCCTTTCAATACCTTACAGGGGCCTGCAAGAAATCTAAAGAGGGACATTTTGCATGGACATGTAGTGATAGGACAAGGAGTAATGGTTTCAAGCTGAAAGAGGGTCAATTCAGATTAGATACTAGGAATAAATTCTTCAAGGTGGTCTGACATTGGAACAGTGGGAATCACACTGACCCTTCCAATACGCAACAGCAGCAGCCACCTGGAAGGCAGACCCTTCACTGTGGGCTGCTCCGGGCTGGTATTTAGGCCAGCTAAGTTCCTGGTGGAAGAAACCTTTCATGAGGAGTACAGGGACTCAAAAAACACAAAAAATACCCCTATTTTTACACCTCTCCCTTCTCTTGAAGACAAAAAAAAAATAAAAAAAGCAACAACTCATGTCTTGTTGGAATATACAATTCAGAAATGTTTAAATGAAGAAGAAACGTCTATGAAAATTTCTCCTTCTCTTCTGAACAAAAAGATGTAATTTGTACTGAATAGTCAGTTGCACAAAGTACTTCAATACTATCTTTTCACAGGAAAAAATTATACGTATGTCCTGGGTTCAGCTACAGCAGT
>NW_009910709.1:0-24861 GCF_000696875.1 Nestor notabilis
CCCTAACTATTCTATGATTCTATAAGAAATCGGGGAATGAACAACCAGCCATTTATATGCAACTGAATTAGGTCTACTGATTTCAACTGAATGCATACTCTCAATTAGCTGGGGATCTGACCCATTGCTCCTGCAAATGATAGTACTCATACTACTATAATGACATTGTTCATCAATATGTGTTTTATAGTTCTTCAATAGAAAATTTGCTGACAACACCAAGCTGTGTGGTGGTGTTGACACACTGGAGGAAAAGGATGCCACCTTGAGGGACCTTGAGAGGCTTGAAAGGTGGGCCAACATGAACCTCATGAGGTTCAACAAGGCCAACTGCAAGGTCCTTCACCTGGGTTGGGGCAATCTCAAGTACAAGTACATACTAGGCAGGGAATGGATTGAGAGCAGCCTTGAGGAGAAAGACTTGGGGGAGCTGGTTGACAAAAAGCTCAACATGAGTTGGCAGTGGGTACTGGCAGCCCAGAAAGCCAGCGGTATCCAGGGCTGCATTGAAAGGAATGTGACCAGCAGGTTGAGGGAGGTGATTCTACCCCTCTGCTCTTGTGAGACCCTACTTGCAGTACTGTGTTCAGCTCTGGGGCCCCCAACACAAGAGGGATGTGGACATGTTGAAGTGAGTCCAGAGGAGGTCACAAAGATGCTTAGAGGGCAGGAGCACCTCTCCTATGAAGACAGGCTGGGAGAGCTGGGCTTGTTCAGCCTGGAGAAGAGAAAGCTCTGGGGAGACCATATAGCAGCCTCCCAGTCCCTAAAGGGGACCTACAAGAAATATGGAGAGAGACATTTTACAGGGGCGTGGAGGGATAGAACAAGGGGGAATGGCTTTAAACTGACAGAGGGAAGATATAGATTAGCTATTAGGAAAGAGTTCTTTACTGTGAAGCGAGACACTTTAATAGGTTGCCCAGAGAAGCTGTGGCTGCCCCATCCCTGGAAGTGTTCAAGGCCAGCTTGGATGGGGCTTTGAGCAGCCTGGTCTAGCTTGGATTTGTATTAATAGATGCTCTCATTAACTTCAGTGGTTCTGGGTTAGATGCCAGTGTGAGACAAGAAAATGAAAAGCACTGGAGGGCCTGAGAAACTTTAAATATGGGCTTAAGCCTCTGCCTAACCAGCAGCCTTGCAACACACATGAACATTGCTGACTTCATACAATGAGTGGTGGAATAAGAGTACAAACACTACGAAGATGCCAAAGATCACATCTTGGCAAAGAGATCTGGTTCATGCTGTGAAAAAGGTAAGAATGGAGTATGTGAAGAATGAGGAGACAAGCAGCCTGTTTGCTGAACATGCAAATGCTGGAAAGAGAACGTGACAGCTAAGGTAGTTATTAAGAGTGGAAATCAGGAACAGCACTTGCAGGCTGGAAAAACAAAGATCACAGACAACAATAGTATTCCCTGCTCTGCTTGATGCAGGTGCGTTACTCCCTATATGGCTAATTAAAGAGAAGAGATCCCATAGTGGGCTTTATTGTAAGAGTCAGATTTCTGAAATGAAAAACGTATTGATTTTAATGACCTGTGGGGATGGACTGGAATTAACTGGTGACAGCAGCAGTGAGCCATGCTGGGGAAGTAAAGGCTGGTGTGGAGTCCAGCACTCGCCAACATCAGTGGCAGCACCCTGTTACCTGCAGTGGTGCACAAGGAGGGTTATCCAGAATTGAGACATTAGAATTAAAGGATGAGTAAAAAAGCACTGATTATCCACCTGTGATTATGAAGCCTTCTAACTGATCCGGAGTCTTAGGGTCTGTGAGACTGTCTGACAATTTCAGACTATGAAGGACTTCTCTATGGCTCCTTTTGCAGAATGGGATTATCATACAGTCCCAAAGTCTGGATTCATCCCATACAGACTTTGATTTTGGGTTCATTGCAGACCTGACATATTGTTGAATAGGACTGCTTGCATGAGGATTTAAGGTAGTGGCTGTAATAGTGTTTATAAAGCTTGTTATTTTCTATGATTGTCATCAACTAATTCATTAGTTTTTATGTGTTCTTTTATGGCTTTATGTTATAAAATGAGCACTGAAATATAGTGACATTAATATAAACCTATGACAAGCACACAGTTTTTCATTATTCCAAAATATGAGAAGAGGTTATATGGTGTAATTAATGGCAGTTAGATGAAGAACAAACTCAAGGAAATATTATTTCGTGCAAAATATGGGATTTACAGCCCCAAGAGACCTTTTGAGTGAAATAGTGAGTTGAGTGATTGGATTTTAAAAAGATCTTGATAATTATGTGACCATTAGCATTTATAATTACACTAAGATAATTAAGTATAATGAAACCTCATGCTTCTTGGTATAAACCGATTACTTACAGAAGTCAGGAAGGAATATGTTTTTGGAAATCAGCATTTCACAACTGCCCAGGTGTATTTTGGTTTTGTTATGCAGACTTTTTTATTTAAACTCTTCCAACCAGACAATGAACACATCTGTAGGCAGAATGATAGATTGAATGAGGTAGCCATCTATTTTACTCTAGAATACCCTATCTTCTTATTACTAGTTGAAGATAATAAAGTTTCACTGTCTATTTGTAAAAGCCTTTATAAGTTTTCAAAATTGACTATTCAAAATTGCCACAGAGGAAGTCTCATTTGGAGATATGTCAGTAACCTTATCTGCTACATCACCTTCTAGTTGTTCTTTCACAACCAGGAATTTCGTAGATGGACACTGTAGTCTCAGAAGCCATATGTGTTTTTCAAAGGAAATGTCATTGATCTAATAGCGGGCAATATTTTGGCAGAAGACAAAAAGTTGCTGTATGAATATGTTTAATCTAGACAAGATTTAAAATGTTCTTAATAAAAATAAGTGTGAATCAGAGCTATGTTACTGTTGTTTACAGTCAAAAATCTGTGTTAATGTATTGCACAGTCTGGTTCTTATTTATTCATTCATTTTAAATAAGACAGTTACAACATTTTGCTGGTGAATATATTTGCTTACAAGTTGCATGCCTGATTTACATAACCCTGTATATTGCACAGATACTTAGAGTACCACAAAGTGAATGTGGCCTGGCTGAAATACCATTCTGTTTTGGCTGTGTTTGGCATTTGCTTTCACATCATGTTGTCACAAAGAAGAAACCTGATATAGCCAAGGTATTTCTTGCCCATTTGGTCCGCTAAGTGATAAGCAACACTATTTTCCACAGATCGAGGCACAAATATATAGCCATCTGTTGTTCTGAAAGAGACTGCATTTCAAATACTGAAGAGAAGTTTAAAAATTAACTGGAAGTCAATAGACATGGTATATATTCCTCGTTCACACAAAGACTTTCTTTGTTGGCAAGTTGTGCAATACTTCAGTATGTTGCTTTCTGTAAAACAATGGCTGTAAAACAATGATAGCAGCATTTATTTCAACCACTCTGGAACTGCAAAGATTTATAAAGATCCCTGAGACCCATCTGTCAAATGTTCAAAGGATAATGCTTAGGCATTCAGAACTGTGGACACTTGTAGAAATGATACAAGAAATACAAATAATAAAGGAAAAAGAAAGGAAATTAAAAAGACAAAAAACCCCAAACCAAACACATCTACCCCTCCCCCTCCAAAAAAATACCCAAAACAATCAAAAAACCCAACAACCAAAAAACCACAAAGATCAACAAAACAAAACCTTCAAACAACTCCAGCAGCACACCCAGCACACTCGAGTCCCTCACAAGCATGCCACCCATATAACCAGAATAGAGTTTTCCCAAAGTAACACCTTCTGAAATATATATAGTATGAACGTCCGCAGGTCCACTCCTATCCATCTGCACGTTTACTAATGGAGGCATAGCAAAAGAACTTTTCAGGTCAAAGGAAAACTTGAGTTATTTCAAGAAACGATTAAATGCAAGAACCTTTTGCACAAGCAAGGTACACAAAAGAAACACATCATTATATTGCTCACTAGCTGAAGTTTCTGCTTACATTTTTTTCCAAGCAGAGGCTGTCACAGAACACGATGCTATACGCTACATACAAATGCATATATATATGGGCATACTGAACTGTTCTAAGAGCTGAAAGGAAAAGTTACATTCCCATGACAATGGACCACCATAGTGGTTAATTCCTGTAACTAGAGCTAAAGTACCAGTAACTGGGCAGATTTCCTACTTCATTTGCACTGGCTTTAGAAAACCACAGCTCAGATTTTACTTCCCTTGTGCCCTTCTAAATTGCTCTTGTCCAGTGAACATCCTGAAGCTTTGTTGGTTGAGCCTTATCCAAGCAATCACTTATGCAGGCTGCAGCCTGAGGAGAGGTTCACCTACGCAAAGTTGATGTCATATGCATGCTGATGGCATCAGTTTTTGAGGGTCTTGTTTAGGTTCTGAGAACACTCCTATATTTATCTGCCTGTATATCCATCTGTCAGATTTATACAATCCATGTCACTGTAAGACCTCTAACTTCGTAACACCTGAGCAAACATCCAACTCTAATTTCTAGAAAAGAATTTGAAGAAAAGGGAATCTGCAGCCATTTTAATAGGTCGAATGATCAATGGTGTCAGAGCAGCTGATGGCCCAGCATCAGAGATGGACTTCTCTTGTTCCTAAGGAAAAAATCTGTTACTCTGCAGCCATGAAATAATGTTTCCTAGTCCTCATAAAGTCCCTTGGAAGTTTCAGAAAAGTAACATACTACTGAAGTATCAACACACAGGATCTTTAAAGACTCATTTCTTGTTAAGCTGTCTCAGCTTCAGCCTACCAACTGAGCCAGCCCAGCTTGGGTTATATTTCACTCACTTTTCCAAAATCCACTACTGCTGAGTCCTGGATTATCCCTGTCTAAAAATTCAGTCCCCCTGTGTCTGAAGGTGAAATTTGGTTTAGCAGCAGGAAGGTGCTAACACAACTGCATTGTGGAGATTAACGTTACAGTAAATCCTCAAAAGAACCAGAAATATCCAACACATTCAAGATATCTATTTTTGATGAAAGCTTCAAGAAAGTAATAAAAGAATAGGGTTTTATAGCAGGTCAGTTATTAATTTTTCTTGGAACACCAACAAGAGCTTGGCAAGAAGCAACATGTCTGCAATATAATTTTTTACTTTTTATTTAATAAGAAGTTCCATGTACCATTTAACTTTCTCTTACTCAAGCTAAGTATTTATTATTTCACCTCCTTTGAACTAGGAACTGTGATCTCATTAATAAAGGGTTAGAAATAGTGTTTAGTTTCATTGTAGTTCCCGTAAGTATCCCTGTATTAGCACTGAAAAAGGAGCATGTGATACACAGCAGCAGCATTTATGGTGATTCACAACTCATGCCCTTCCCACGTCAAGAGGTTTATAACTACCCATACACACATAAGTGAGAAAGGGTGGAGGGGATCTCTCTTTTCTGTGCTCAGGTCCTAACAGGGGACACAGCTGCTATCCTGGCACCTTTAAGCAGTTAAAATGCTGCTGGTTGTACTTGCTAACCTGCAAAGAGAGTAAGAGAGCACAGAAGGTGGTAGCATCAATCGCTTCCTGGCCAGGTTCTCCAAGCATATAGCCACTATACCAAAAAAATCATTGTGCCCACCACGCATGTCTAAAATGCATCAGCTCTCGTAGTGTGACAGCATGGCTAAATGACTAGCCTTACCCATGTTAGTTTTAATGTGATGAAAGCTAAGGTAAAAAGAGCAGTGATACCTTATCAGGGTTTGCAACATGAGCAACTCAGCAAAACAAGTGCTCATGTCAGACAAGAGTCTATGTCATGTCTCACAAACTGTGGTCACCCTTTTTCTGCTAACATGTTCTGTGCTGTTACCCCACTACACTGCTGTCTGCTCAGCTTCTTGGCAATATCTAGTTTTCATAAAGCATACTTACTCTTTCACTATGCTAACAACATAAGCAGCTTTAGTATATACTACTGCCTCTGGTGAGTTGGTGTGTGTAAAGTCCCACCTTACTAATGGTGAGTCTGGAAGCATTTCAAGAGAGTCTGAAAATCTTTCAAAGAACCTGTGGCTCCATCATCTTTACAGTCTTTTGAAATAATCCCATTTAAAACCCAGTTGTTTTGTTTAAAAACAAAATCACCAGAAAGAATATGCTAGAGTAAATGGATATATTGCTGGGAAAAGTAGTTAGCAACTGATAGAAAATACATGATTTAATAAGGCATATGCTGTCTGTTGCATTAATCTTTGATCCATATGGTTAAAACAGAACAAAACTTTTTTATCTCTCAACTACAAACCGCTTAGCTCACACTGGTCACACTTAGAGAAGGGGTTCATGCTGCAGAATTACTAGCTTTCCTATTTAATCTGTCAGAGCTAAATGAGGTAGATTGGAGAGGAAAAGATAGTGCATCAACTGCTAGACAGCAGCCCAAACAAATGGCCGTGCAAAGCAAAGTGTACTTGCTCACCCAAGGTTTCAGACACATATTTCATTGGTATCTAAACTTCATCAGTGTAGGAATACATAATCATTCAGTTTGCAAGTTTTCCAATCGGAGCTCAAAGGTTTCACACTAATACTTCTGTTACTGTAAGAAATCAAAGCAGCAAAGAAATAAACCCCTTTTCCCTAAAGCCTCTCACAGAGCTATCATTGCTTCAGACACAGCAACAAAACAAACTAAGATGTGTTTGGAACCACTGACTTGAAATCTGAAGTACGTGCACTCAAGTATGGGTGCTAGTCATGCATGTGCATAATCACATTAAAGCTGCGAACCCATGAGCCTAAGCTCAGACTCAAATCACAGTTCTCTGAAATGACTTGGACAACATAGGGAAGAGCTTTTCCTGAGTAGCTTCTAGCTCTTCTACATCTTATCCTCATATACTGTGTTAGGGGATGAAGAAGAGAAATATGATTACAGTATTTCAAGCCTGACATGAATATTTTTTCCAGTGGAGAGGGTTTTGATAATGTAGGGTTGTGGACTAAATTTGGAATTTGCTTTGCTTCTGTAATTGGGCTTCTAATGCCAGCAGAAGAATCAAGTCCTGAGAAGCAAACTAAAAATACATTTCAAGGGAATGCACACATCTGTGGTACGGTAAAACTATTAGGTTACTGAATGCCTGTTTTGAATTACATCAAATCACCTGAAGACCATATGGCAAATGGAAATTTTTTAAGCTAACATTTACTGCCTTGTACAGTACCAGGAAAGTTTGTTTTGTTATTTTAGCTAAACCTATATATGTAAACTCAAATGCTTTCAACTTTTTGTAATCAATAGCTGAAGGCCAAATGCAACCTGCTACAAACACATAATCTGCAGAACAGTGAGCTGTCTTCCAGTGAAGAAGCATGTCTGCATTTTTAAAAGTGGGTTGAATAAAGAACCAGTCACCTAATCCCTAGACAGCATCACCAATTCTTCCCAAATTCACTGGGGGAATCAGGACGAAGATTCGTAAAAGTAGATGCTGAACTGAGGACCCAGGTAACTCTAGGAGTCAATATTTGAAAACATTGACCTATTTGTCTGTCCCTAAGAGGGAGAAAGTTCTAGCAAATTTAACCTCCTTATGCACTTTCCCATGTACATCCCACACTGTTTGAGGGTTGCAGATGGAGAGAGCAGACAGTAGTCCTAAGAACAGTCTTCTTGCAACGTGGCAGAAGATCTTTGATAAAATGTCAAACAGAATTTTGTCACTTTCTAAGCACATTCACATATATACATGCACAAATTAGCCAAATTATTGCCCAAACGAGTTGTCTAACACAGCTAGTGAGCCTTTGCCTTTGTCCTTACACTGGCAGAATATGACTTTGGGTCTGTGTTAATGTCAACACCATTTCATCAGACTTGCACTGTGGGGAGCAGTCCCATAGTCTCAGGTTGTTTCCTGATTCCTAAGAAATTCTGACCCTTTTAGAATAGAATACCCTGACTAGAATATCTGTCACGGTAGAAACTAATTTGAAGTTTGCATAAAGTATCTTAAGGCCATTCTGAATATATATTTCTCATTGCTGGGATGTTTTGTGTCTCTCCTGGACCAGGATTTGTAATGTTTGTTCAGCTATGCTTGAAGTGGGTTTTCTGTAGCGAGTAGTGAGTAGTGCATCTCAAGAATATTTACTCTCAATAACTGAACATGAATATGTAAGTGTTGTAGCACACATCTCAACACTAAATACATATTTAAAACAATAGGAATTAGTGGGCACAAGTAAGTAATGGTTATCTGGACATACAATTGTACTTAATGTTTTCAAAAATAGCCGCTTCTTACTCCCAAGATGCTTTTCCTGGTTTCTGCCTTTCTAACTTCCACAAGAGAGAAAGAGCACTGGTCTCTCAGAGCTACCATTTAGTTTATTATTCATATTCTTGATTCATCCCAGTGAGGAAAGAGGAACCTCTCTAGATGGAAAAGGTTGCATTATACATTCTGTCCAATAAAACATGGGTTTTATTACTGTGTTCTGGTTTGTTAGGAGTAATACAGCATATCAATGAGTTGCACTTGTCTAAAATTGAGAGCAGGTTTTTAAAGGGACATTATTTAAAAGAATTACTGTAATGAAAAACACATGCCAGACTGATTTATACTTTGATATTTTAGTTTATTTTTATGTCTTTACATTAATTTCCTTACCTAAAACATGTATAGGATAAAGGCTTTTCCTGTGCTTGTACCTGCTATGTTTTCTGAGGTGGCCTTTCAGTTCACAGCGGTATGTTACTGCACATTCATTATTTGAACCTGATACTGCAGTTGCTGTGACTATGGCCATACTGCTAAATAACACCTGTTCAGGGACCATTCTCTGACCCTGAAGCAAAGATCTGCTCTAATACTGTCTGCACTAGGTACCACCTGTCCTTCAGGTGTCCTTCAGGCCCAGCATGGTATCCCTGAGGCTCTAACATGTAATTATTGTTGTATGTGTGTTCTCAAAACGTCCACAGTAACACATAAGTGCATTGCAGCTTACCAAAACAGTGCTTTTGCAGCATGAAAATAAAATTAGGGTTGCAAGCCTTGGGTTTGATATGCTGACATGTTTGAGGTACAAAAGCTGCTAGTATAGTTTTAGAGAAGGGTTGAGAGAGCCAAGTCTTGTCATTCTTGTTCATACTGCCCTTTTGGGAATGGTCCTTAATGCTTCCAAATCCCAAATCTGAACCTGATCATTATGGCAGAGCATACTAGTTGGCACGGAAGAAATCATGCCAGCAGGCTACTGCGTAATCAGGCAACGCAGATGACCAGAGTATGAGTTTCCTTGTTACACATCTGGGTCAAACATTTCCATGGTTGAAGAGCACAGGATTCAGGTGTGTGTGTTTATCTGGGTATGTACATCTGCTATTCAGTTTTTCACCTGAGACCATTAACTTTGATTTAATTATTCCTGATTTCCACTGCTGACTGAAAAGTCAAAACTTCTGTTTTGTAATACTTGCCCCATGATAATAGGAAAATCACCCCTTTTTCAAGCTCTGGGTTATGGGGCTCTGAACAGCCCCACAGACATGCTCAATCTGTGATCCATACCCTAGCAGGTCAATTCATCTTACCCGTATAACGTTTCCAGGGATATATTCTTTAGAGAGCCTTTGTGCAAGTCTGCCCTCAGACATGGTCTCTGCTGGGACCCCACAGCCCCCAGTAAGGCTGGTATGTGGGGCTACAGAGGAGGGGGTCCCTCAGCAGGCAGAGAAGCTGCAAAGGCAGAGAGGATGGTTATCATCGAGGTTCTGTGCCATCAACACACACAACTGTAACTGCACTTTGTTAAAGACTAGGTCTTTCCAAAATTTCACACATTATTCAGGGCTGGAATTAAGAGATTAAAAGGAAAATGAACAGTTAGCAAACATGGGAAGGGAAGTTTTAGCTTCTGTTACCACACTTAGCTGCTGAGGAAGACAGCTAAATTAAGTCTGACTTCTTGAGCAGATCTTCGTACACACAGCTGTTAATTTGGGATAAAGGAATGCACTTTGCATGAACTCTATAGCTGTCTTTATTTTAATTTCTTTTTAAAAACTTCTATTATTTATTTTTTTTTAGAATTCACATTTCAGTTTCTTTCAGAGAACAATATAAGCACTTTCCAGTGGCCAAAACCAATATGTCTAAATTCCAATGGATTTTAACCAAAGACTGCACAGACCAACGGATAAAGTGTCTCAAAGTACAAAGTTCAAATGTAGTAGGTACTTGTATTTTTAAATGTTAATAGGGCAGATTTTCAGTTCGGGTAAACCAGCAGAGCTCCACTGATGTTAAGGGAGCTATGCCAAGCTGCACTACCTTAGTATCTGGCTTCACAACTTTTTTTCTCTTTGTATTGAATTCCATCTTCAGTAGTGATGCAGTAA
This sequence comes from Nestor notabilis, assembly GCF_000696875.1. Classification (NCBI taxonomy): domain Eukaryota; kingdom Metazoa; phylum Chordata; class Aves; order Psittaciformes; family Psittacidae; genus Nestor; species Nestor notabilis. The sequence goes on from NW_009910709.1 coordinate 10,374, forward strand.
TAATTCATTTGAAGCCCGTAACTAAATGTTTTTTTTGTATTATAAGTAAAAATATAGCCTGTGAATTTGTGAAAATGAGTACGCTCATTTTCACAAATGGGAAGTTTGTAGGCATAAAAATATATTAAAGCTGGGTTTCCCCAATTCAGACTTCTACTGAAGTTGGTGGAAATGTTGACAGAGTGGAGAATGAGCAAAATCATATGGACAGAGTGTCTTCGATCTCAGACAAGGCAGAAGAGGATGCAATGATTTCCATTCCTCTTTTACACTCGGGCACAAGGCTGTTCAGAATTAGAAGGTGACAGCAACATGATTTTTGCCATCAATCTCAATGTCTACATCTTTCAAGACCAGCTTGAAGCTACACCAAACTCCCTGATCTGCCTATTCCCTGTTAACACCCATGGACTGCTTTCACTGCCAATCCCTTTGCAATCCACTTTCTTGAATTTAATATTAATTAAACTCTTGTAGTTAATTGTATTTAATGTTTGCATCCAACAAGCTATGCAAAGTCCTGTGTATTCTGTGGGAGACACTGCAGGGGCCAGGTTTGCTGGATGGATGAACTGCAAACTTTAGCCTTGCTAGGGCTGTCTCTCAAGAATCAATATGAACCTATCCAGTGAGACCAAGATTTTATCTTTTAGTTTTATTATGAAACTCTGACGAGCACATCCTCCAACTAGGAAGGCCTGTAAATAAAACTGTTTGCAATGAGGAGTTACTTATGCATCTGTCAGATGCATAAATCTTAGCATATCTGAATGCACATAATTCTAAGAGAGAAGACAGAACTGAATACAGCAGAGCTGTGGGTCTGCCCTGTTAGATAGCTAATGACTGTTCAGGTCTAAAAGAGGTAAGTAGCGGAGCGAGTGGACATGAGAGGTCTCCTTATGAGTCTTCAGGAGTGTTTCTGGTTGAGTCACAGTCATCCCTGAATCTTACTCCATTTTATTCAGGTAGAAATGCAATGCAAATCTATCTGAATAAGGATCATGAGGTCCCATGAAGACACAGTGGGGCAAGACAGAGGTGCCCATGCCATCTGGGCAGCAAACTCACTCCTCAGCCAGGAAGACCCATTGAGTATCCCTGTGTCCATCTTCCTTAAAGTCCCTCTAGTAGTCCTTTCAGCAAATGCTAGATTTTTTATTCAAATCTTTACAGACTGATTAATTTTGCAATGTTTTAAAAACCCTTTAGAAATTGATAAAAGACAAAACAACTCAATTTATGTTGTGTAACCAAAAGACAATTTGGAAAATGATCACAGTCTAGCAACATAAGTAGATTTTCTGAGCTACATACAGACAACCATAATCAAACTTTCACAGGTAATTAAAATTATGCCATTTTTTGCCAGGCCTATGAAAAATTAGGCCTTGTGTTACGTGATTCCAGTACATGTATGGGAAACATAAAAAGCCTAAGGTATGTAATAATTGAAAACTTATATGACAGTGTGTGAGATTGAAAGGACAATCTCTTGAGCTTTTCCCTATTTCTCATCTTCATTTCTCTGGCAGTGAGTTTGCAAGTTTGAATTTAGTCTTGAGATCCTGTGCTTTTACTTACAATGTAAAAACTAGATCTGCATCTAAAACATAGACCTGCATCTATTATTTTTGAGAAGATTTTCATACACATTTCTGTATTTCCATATATTTTTCAAATACCACTTTACTGGTACTGCACAGATCAGTGTGATTTTTTTCACATGGTTTAAATTAGCTTAGCTCACATTTATCCAACTTCATGAACAGATTCAGTTTGTTGTAGGTGGATTAAATTTAGTAAGTACATAATCATATAGCCATGCAAACAAGGTATTTTTAAACCAAGAATGACATATTTGTCCTTACTTACCTCCTATATACTAATGGAAAGCCATTAGTATAAAAGATGGCAGAAATTGGCTCTGCATACTGTGGAAGTCACTGCAATGCTTTGTCCAGTCTCTTTCCTCCAGCTTAGCACGGTTAAGGACACACGAGATGCAAATCCAACTGAAGTTTTGACAATGGATTCACTGGCTGGCAAGTTGCAAATCTTCCATTTAACTTAAGCCATAGTAAAGTCCACAATACCCCCAGAAAGCACCATACTTCTCAATAGTTGCAGAATCATCGAACATAGGAAATGATGAGAATATGAGAAAGTGAAATTCATCATGACCCTCTCTCTGCATCGGTTAGAAAATGACATGTCAGGCTCAAGAGAAACCTTGTTGCACTTTGCAACTACCTGAAATGAGGTTGCAGTAAGATGGGTATTGGTCTCTTCTGCCAAGTAACAGGTCATAGAAGAAGAAGAAATGGCCTCAAGTTGCACCAGGGTAGGTTTAGACTGGATATTAGGAAAAGATTCTTCACCAAAAGGGTTGTCAAGTATTGACAGGCTGCCCAGGGCAGTGGTGGACTCTGCATCCCCTGAGGTATTTAAAAGATGTGTAAATGTGGCACTTAGGGACATAGTTTAGGAGTGGCCTTGGCAGTATTAGATTAGATGGACTTGATCTTAAAGGTCTTTTCCAAACTAAGTGATTCTATGGTTAAAAATAAAGGCTATAAGTGTAAAAATTAACAGAAGAAAATGCAGTGCCTTAACATACAGTGACCACATTTCTTTCCCCATAAGCTAGGACAGGCGCATTTCACATCATGGGATTTCCCATACTCACCTCTAGGAAAGTCCCTCTATGCAAGCACTGCTCCATCAGTCACAACAGCTCTTTCAGGAGTGCTGTGAGAAAGGGGGAGAGCAGCTGCAACCTGCAACATCATTTCTAGACCTGACTGGGAATTTTGTGCCACAAATTGTTGTGTTGACTGATTCGTTAAAACCTATTTATGGGAAAGCCTTGAATGTTACCCCTATTTCAAAAAGAAAATTCCCTCCCCACCTTTTCAACTTGATGAAATATCCTTTGTGGTTGCCTTTGGAAGGTGTGACAAAATCTTTCAAAACTTTTGGAGGTTTTGAAGTCTAAGTAACTTCCTGTTGAAAAAGAAGTTAAAAACATCCAGGGAAAAGGCATTATTGGAATAAAATACGTTCTTTGATCCAACAAAAGCATTTTGATTGCTGATCAGTCAACATTTTCAAAAATCTTGGTTTTCCTCCTTTTGTAGGAGGGGAAAATATTTTGGAAGCTCAAAACTTCTGACAAATAAATAAAAATGTTCCCTTACTATTCTAATTACATCCTGAGAAGTTGTGAAAAAGGCTCCACTTAGCTAAGGATTTCTCAGTTCTTAGATTTCTAACTACAAATAAATATAATAAAGACATTTTGCTGGACATCTCATGCGAAGGTGCCTTTATGGGGAGACACAGTGCGCTGCGATCCCTTCTTCAGCCATTTATCACACCAGAAGCTTCCTACTACATGACTAAGACCATACAAGCAAAGCTCTCCCTGCTTCACCTCTGCATTCATGCAATGAACCCAACATACAGCCTTGAAATACTGGCAATTTTTTCTCTGTAAATAAAGGACATGGAAAAGGCCAAGCTGTTCACTTGCTCTGCCTCACGTAGGTGGCCACCCGATGGCCACACATTTTGGTGGAAATGCCACTGTCTGAAGTTTGCAGATATTTCTCTGAGATTTTATGCTGAAAGACTTGGTTTGGTCTTTGGCGTGTTATGTTTTGTTTCGCTCAGAAATGGTTTGTATTCCATTATGCTGTGGTATTTGGAGCATGTCATGAACTTTAACAAGACAGACGAACACAGTCAGCCAGATTTCACAACTGCTTCTTGGTTTCATGTTTGTTTATTTTTTAATCTCTTTTATGTCTGAAATCTGCCCTTAACAAAACAAAGCACTTTCATCAGACCAAGCCTTAAAAAAAAAAATGCACTGGCACAGGAATATTCTTATGCTGTTGGTGATTAATATGTATACAGTGTTAGTTTAGTGCCATCAAGTGACCGAAAATGTGAAACAGCACTTGTATTTGGGTTGGGGTTTTTTTCAGATTATTTTTTTTTTAATCAAATGAAAGCTGACCCGTTATCCTTTTAATATACGTACAGGGAAATAGCTTCACACGCTTCTGATGATCTACTTCTAGGGCATTTTTAATAGGAATCCCAAGGTTAACTTCAAAATTTCTTGCATACATTGATAAACCAAGGCCTCCTCTGGTTTGAAGAACTTCACTCACCTCTCTGGCTGAAATCCTTGCTGTGTAGAATTCAATATGAGGTCTCAGGTGAAAACTCATAACGATTTTTATCGTGTGGTGGTATCCTAAGGCTCCGATAGAGGGCTTTTTAGTGACAGACATCATAAACTGGATGTATAAATCCTTATTCTGTTTTCTGAAATGAAGAAGCTAGCTAGAAACAGACTTTCTAAATAGATTGGTATGGAAAACGTTTAGGATTTAGTGTATCTACTTGTTATATGATCAAACAGTGCATAAACAAGCACAGGTAATGTAAATTTCTAAGAAAACATTTCTACAAATTATTTTTTCAAGATTTTATCTATCAAAAACATTTAAATTAATTTTAAATACTCATTAATGTAGTAAACACGTATTAAGTTTCTGATTTGTTAGGGTGGAACCAGTCTCAGAAGCGGCGGTTACTGAGGTGGAGTGAGTGCTTTTCCTCTCGAGTCTGTCGTACTGATTTTCCACCAGCAGCCGGAGCTGGTGTTACCAGTCGTCAGGACAACGTAAACGCTACAACTGGCGGAAAAGCAACGCAGACGCTTCATAAAACGCACCTAGGAGAGAAGGGAGGAGCTGGGAGAGCCGAGCATCTGCCGACAGGACACTAAATGCAAGCATTTTTAAAATCCCAGGTCATGCCTTCAAGAATACTGGTCTGCCAGGGCTTGCTGTGGTCGTGCACAGCGTATCACTACAAATCATGCTTGTTACCTGGCAGTCCCAAAAGCAGAAATAAATCGCATCATAGGTGGTTTTGTAAAAGACTTCTTGTGATAGTTCACCTCATCTACCTCTTTACAAAGTAATTCTTGTGTATGTGTAGACAGTTAGCATTTGTGGTTATAGCTTCCGCTGAAATACAGGGAAGAACAAACCTTTGTGGTGTTGCGAATTCGTAAGAGCCTATGGTTTACTGTTAGATCTATTTTGTGAAAAGCCCGCAAGAACTGAAAGAGCTCTGCACGTACCCTTTAGCTTCTAAAGTGGTTTCATGTGTTGCCTGGGAGCATCCTAAGTGCGCTGGGAGTTGTGCAATTAGTATTCATATATTTAGACACTATCTACAGTTTAAATGCGTATTTAAATGTGTGATAACTTCCTGTCTTTTCAGTGTACTTCCTCCCACTTTGTTTCTCACTTTCCTGTGAAGTTATAAAAATTTATCATTTAAAAACTATTTGTTTCTTAATAAAGTTTCTACATCTCTCTAGAAAAAGTTTGTGGAGAAAAAAGCTGTTACATATCTGGAGACATGTGACAGTGACAAAAGCACAGCTAACAGCAGAGACCAGACAGAAAAACATCTATACCAGTTGCCAAGAGATATGCATCCGCTGGAAAAAAAATGAAAAGCATGTTTGAAGAGACAAATTCTCTTAAATATCACACCTGAATGACAAGGTTTCAAATTCTGGAAGGTTTTGGATGCTGGTCTAGTGAGTAGTACTGGTCAGAGCAGAGAAAACTTGAATGTCAACCAGTTTAGAAGGTAGAATTTTACCTTGTCCATCATGACATTTCCTTTTGCTAACGGCATCTGCTTATGGTCTCATAACTTAATTTAGGCTTTTGGGGTCTTGCTGGTTTCCTTGACTTTCTTATGGTCCAATTGCCATCACCACCATCAACTAATGTCGCTCTACTGTTGTAATTGATTTAGTGGCATGGACCACAAAATCCCATGGTGGATATTATATACATATGAATATAGGCATATCCAAAAGATGCTCTATCCCAAAAATTTACTATTTACTTACATAAAGAGGTAACAGAGGAAGAAAACCAGAGTCAAAACCACTCAACTCACAGATACAACTGGCTAGAAAAATATATCCTGCTTGTTGGACACAGAAGTGGTGATCCATGTAGCAATGATAAACCGTACTCTTAGCTTTTTTTTCCTGTTCTCTTCTTCCCAAAACACCTTGGCTTATTGCTTAAGTTGTCAACTGAAGTGCTGCATCTTTTAATGCCTGACCATTGAAAGCATTGGAAGCAGCCTTCCAATATCTGAAGGGGGCCTACAAGGATGCTGGGGAGGGACTCTTCATTAGGGACTGTAGTGGTAGGACAAGGGGTAATGGCTTCAAACTTAAACAGGGGAACTTTAGGTTAGATATAAGGAAGAAGTTCTTCACAGTGAGGGTGGTGAGGCACTGGAATAGGTTGCCCAAGGAAGTTGTGAATGCTACAACCCTGGCGGTGTTCAAGGCCAGATTGGACAGAGCCTTGGGCGACATAGTTTAGTGTGTGGTGTCCCTGCTCATGGCAGGGGGGTTGGAACTAGACGATCTTAAGGTCCTTTCCAACCCAAACCATTCTATGATTCTATGATTAGACCAAAATCTCAGCAGCATAGGTGCCTTTTGCTTTAGACTGTTAAAAATTCTTAGTTACTTGAGGTATGCCATTGCAGCATACGAACTTTTTAAGCTTTACCACCCAAGAACGACAAGCCAAATACTGCTTCAGTGTCTAAACTGTCTTTCCAATATCCTTTTCAAAGAAGTGATCAGGTACATTCAAGTCAAACAGATTCTTCCGTTAATAGTCTTTCCCTTTAGGAATTTTTTAAAAAATGTTTAAATATTGGAAGGCATATAGCATGAGGAGCTGTTCGAGTTAGTTTCTGCATATTGCTGAGTGATGTAGTCCTAAGTAGTTTCTCACACCCTATTCTGTTCCAGTTCTTTGAAGAGGGCTATTGAAGTCAGGCTGTTATAATGAGGCAGCAATATCAAATACTGAATTTTTCTCTTTCATATCATACTAAGTGGGAACTCTAAATGTGATACTGTAAAAATCACCATATGCTTATGAGTACTGAGCAGAAGTGCTAGCTTGGTTTTGGAAATCTTTCAGAGCACACAGGAACACAGAATTTTACTTCTGTTCCTCTTGAAATGCAAGACTGCTTCTCCTCACTCCTTCTATCAGTCAGCTGATAGTGGCTATGTTTCCACCACAATTAAAAGCACAATTTACAAAGCAGCTGTAAGAAGTGTGCTTTATGTCTGGTAAACCTTCCCTCCGCTGTGCTGCCTGGCGAACAGCCCACCCAAGCATGTCTGATCACTATGACTCCTGACATCAGCATCGCCACAGAGGTTTCGTCACGCTTAAAATGTGCAGGAAGTTACTCCTGCATGTGTGTTATATGGCAATTAGTGAGTTTAATCTTTAGGGCAATTTTAGGGTTGCTTTTAACAAATAATGTAACATAAATAGTTACTTTTCTTAGAAAGCAGCACATTTCCTACAGCACATAGCTCATTTTACCCAGATGTAGTTATGTTAAAATTCTGTATCTAATTTAGGACAAATATCTGGACTCTTTCCATAGTGAACAGAGATCCTATAGGAAGCAATTCATTCTCCTTAGGTGTGATGTCTGAAGTAAGAAGAGCGAATCACCCACATCTCTCCATGATGGACAGTAGAAACATAGAAGACTGCCTCAGTTTAGAAGTTTAAGTTACATGTTTGGTTAAATTTAGGTGAGAAGAATCCACCCTTAGTGCCTCAAGTACAATTATTTCCTGTAGAAATTCTATTCTAAATAATTGCCCAGAATAGAAGAGTTATTTGCATTCATTTGTCACTTCTCCCCCTGCTCTGAAATAAATTATAACCATTGACTGGTGACAGAGGAGACAACATTTTCCAGTTCAGGAAAAATCTGGTCTTGCATTCAGAAATGTATTCACAGGACCTCTGTATTACACATTATACAAGACATGTCAAGTATTCTAGATCGGAATGAAGAAGGAAGGGTCTTTTCACATTTGCTGTGTGTTCTTCAATATAGGGAAAGCAGTCTAATTTGTTTATTCAGGCTTTGGCTGAGCTGATATTGTATCTCCCCAGTTCATCACACAATATTAGCTTTTATAGAACTTACGTCATCACAGGTTTGCTCTTTCTCTTTGCCAAACTGGGTTCTGATTTATGCAAAGCAGGATGCAGCCAACCAGTATTTTAGAATATATATTAAAGAAATACTACATGCTGGCATGTATGTCTGAAAATTAATCTAAATTATGGATTTGTTCTTCTGAACTAAAATGGAAGCATGGATATTATGCTGTCACAGCTCTTCTTTGTAGACAAATGCTATTGGATACAAAGTAGAAGTAGTTAATAAATAAATGGCCTAACATACCTGGGCCTATTACCTATGGAAAAAATATAGGCATTTAAAATACTCTTAGCTGAAACCTTTTAAAAGTTTTAAAGGCAACCTACCTAAGCAAATGAAACAGTTTAGTCCTGCATCTCAGTTCATCATCCAAGCAAACCACCCCCTGCCACGGAAGGTACTTCCAAGCAGGACGCTAACATGTTGACCACAAAAAGATAGTTGTGATTGTAGCATTTGTAGAGTGGGATTCTGTCTTGGGTTCAGCTACAGCAGTCATTTTTTCTCCTTCTTAGCAGCTGGTGCAGTGCTGTGGTTTTGTCTTTCAGCCTGGGAACAATGCTGATAACACCGATGTTTTTAGTTGTTGCTCAGTAATGTTTACTCTGACCAAGGACTTTCTCAGTCTCATGCTCTGCCAGGGAGGAGGGGAAGCCGGGAGGAAGCAGAGACAGGACCCCTGACCCAAACTGGCCAAAGGGCTATTCCATACCACAGCACGTCATGCCCAGTATAGAAACTGGGGGGAGTTACCTGGAAGGCCCAGATCGCTGCTCGGGTCGGGCTGGGTATCGGTCGGCAGGTGGTGAGCGGTTGTGTCCTTTTCCCTTGTTATTCCTCTTATCATTATTATTGGTAGCAGTAGTGGTTTGTATTATACCTTAGTTACTGGAGAGCTGTTATCTCAACCTGTGGGAGTTACATTCCTCCGATTCTCCTCCCCATCACTCCGGGAGCGGAGGGAGGAAGAAGGGGGAGAGTAAGCGAGCGGCTGTGTGGTTCCTGAACTTCCCGGTTTAGTTTGAGCCCATTACCCCTTGTCCTACCACTACAGTCCCTAATGAAGAGTCCCTCCCCAGCATCCTTGTAGGCCCTCTTCAGATTCTGGAATGCAGCCTTCTCTATGAGGTCACCACACAGCTTCTCTTCTCCAGGCTGAACAGTCCCAACTTTCTCAGCCTGTCTTCATACAGGAGGTGCTCCAGCCCCCTTATGATCCTCGTGGCCCTCCTCTGGACTTGCTCCAACAGCTCCATGTCCTTTTTATGTTGAGGACACCAGAACTGCACACAGTACTCCAACTGGGGTCACAGGAGAGCACCAGGATCACCTCCTTTGACCTGCCAAGTACTCCATTTAATCATGGGGGTAGTTCATGGGTGTAGGGATTTCACTAGAAACATTAATTTTACATAAAATTGTTCATTTAAATTGCTGTGTAAAATAATTGTATAAAATTCTCTCTTCCTTGTCTTCATGGTTTTACTTACAGAACAGCTTTAAATGCTGACACTGCAAACCTACCTCTAGGATTGTTTTGCTCCAGGTAAAATGGTAAATTATTCATTTGTTTATTGACAAAAATTGGTTTAATTAAAATTGATTTAAAATTAAACGCTTACAAACTTTTTCATGTACACATATAAACTGATGTACAATTAGCTCAAAAAAACTTCGCAGAATTTAGTACAAAAAAGCTGATTACAAACTAGTTTAAATGTGTTCAGACCGCAGCTTGCAATGGTATGATCAGGGTAAATTTGATAGGATTCTTTTTAAATTACTGGAATTTCTGCATGCACATCCATGTCATCATCCCAATCATGATGGCTTACCAACAGGTAAGCCATTCCACATCTAATTGAAGGCATGACATTAAAAGGGACTTTGTTGTTGTTGATATTGATTCTATTGTTGTTACTGAGGTAGAAGCAGGATGTACTAGTGAAGGATCTATTATTCAAGTCTGTGAGTACACACACAATGAAAAGATAGCATATGTCACAAAGAATTCAGAGTTAGCATCTGTATTGCAGAATTTAGCTTGCCCTAAATTTTTCTGCAAGCAAAACTTTTCATTTGAATCTTTAAAAAATGCTAACTTAACAAAACTGCAAACTTAAATACTTTAAATTTCACTGAAAAACAGAGGTGACTATGCTATTTTCCATGACAAAAACGTGCTTCCATTTTCTGACTAGCTCTAATAACAGTAAGGTACAGTATTTTTCACTAGCTTTGCTTTTGGTTAATGTGTCATGGGTTGGCCATTGACATACCTTGAAAAGCAAATATATTATTGGATGATTCCTTGAAATATACCCAGGAGTCTTTTATGCTCCCAACAGTTCTGTGGGAACCTCATCACTGACTTTAACAGTTGAAGTTAAGCCTATTCTGAACAAGTCTAAAAATTCTCAGTACAATAAAATGGACTGACATGGAACACTTAAGCACTGTATTTCACAAGGCTTTTTAGGTATCTGAAAGACAAAGCTTTACCAGATAAATACCCTGAAGAATATCTGTCAGAAACCCACTGTTGTAAAAACCTTCCCTAATAAAACTTTGGCACGGTAAGTATAGTACTACACCTGAGACATGAATCTTGTATTCACAATGACATTAATTTAAATATTCATATACATTTATATGTACTGCCACATTCCTGAAAGAAAAATCTATGTACATTTTTAAGCTTGTGCTGCTATGTGGGTATTGCCTGAATTGAATCCTTTATTTATTTTATGTGGCACTACTGGTGTGAAAATATAATGGTTCTAGGTCTTGTCATTCTGATTCTTTCAATCATTTTGCTTTCTAACAGTTTCTTCCCGAAAGGAAAAATGAGCAGGGGTACCTACCCGGAAAATACATGCAAAGACAAGAACATCATTAGCACAATACTAGCACAAATCTAGAATGGAGGAAACTAGACAGATTGACATTCTTGTAACAGCACTTTGACAGTTTGACAGAAAAAAGGCATAACAAGTGTAGGGTCCTGGCCGCTTCATGACAAGCGCTGGGGTTTATGTCCCAGTTTTGTGGATGGTTTCGCAGAAAGTCTAACCGACTCAGCTATGGGGTGTTGCTCCATAATATTATTGGAAAGAAATTATGTCCATTCAGCAAAGACAGGAAAAAACTTCTGAGGACATGGGGAGGTGACTTTTTAACAACATTAGAAAGGGACTTTGAAAGAGGCCAGTTACAAAGAGCTAGAAATAAAGAATCTTAGAGAGGAAAAGAGGAAAGAGAACTAGGCATTAAGAGCAAAAAGAAAATAATGAAAAACATCTTAGGGTACTTGAAGTCAAATGACAAGAATCTACTTGAACCTGTGGGGGGAAAAATATGGGGTTTGTATCATCCCAGAAATACTGTGGCACACATCAGTGACAGCAGTATATAAGAATGCTAAGGAAAATGGGCAGAGAAAATCAGTGGAGGATGATTCATACTGTATCGAATCCAGGAAGAGACAAAAGATACTGTTCCTGGTGAAAATTAACAGGAGGAAGTAAAAGCATGCCATGATTGGGGTCTATTTTGCATAATAGACTATAGCTGTATTCAAAAGGAGGAAGTCGATTTTTCTGACTTATTCTGAGCATAAAGGTATTCGTATTCAAAAATCTTGCCCATGAGATAATAGTGATTTTCAATTACTTAAGTACCAGTTAGAAAAATGATATGGCAGGACATAAAAGGTCCATCAAATACTTGTAGTATTTTAGGGATGATCGTTTGCTTCAGAGGACAGAGGAAGTTATGAGAGGCATTATCAAGTTGAATCGCATGACAAGTAGGGAGGAGCTCATTTTGATTTTAAAGGCAGAAGGTAAACTGGGTGAAAGTGATCATGACACATTTTACCAAAATAGGCTTCCCTACTGTAAGAAAAAGAGGAAGAAAAAGCACGCCTGCACTGCCAACTATGGATTGCATTGTTATGCAGAAATAGTTAAGCTAGCTTTAATCAAGCTAGTCTAGGTACTAAAAGCAGGCTCATCACAACAGCATGCCATTCTGTACGAGTTAATTAACCTCCTTTCTGGTTTAGGCCTGAGCTCATTTAAAGCTAACCTAGATTTTCTGCAGAGAACAATAGACTCATTTTTAATTAAACATACAATACCAAGCTATCTAGATGTGAACAAAAGGAAGTATGGGAAGCTTAAGCAGACTGTGCTAACATCACATTAAGAGCTCTTCAAGGATTTGCAAAAAAGAAGTCACAATAAGAGGACATAAATGAAGAGTAACATAAAAGAAAATGCATAAAAGAGTAAAATCACAAAGCCTACAGTACAAAATGAGTGACAGGTAAAAAAGGGTATAAAGGTCAACAAGAAAATGTTCTGGAAATACATTAGAAGTGCCTAAATACTTAGTTAAATTTATCTTACCATAGTATTTACAGAAGGAATGAGTTACAAGCTATTTAAATTGTATATATTCAAGTTAATAGAACCTGAAGAAATCCACTTAATAATATAGCAAAAATGATCTCTGAGTTGCTACAGGACTATATAGGTTCAAGGAGACTAGAAAAGGATATATTGTGTCTATCTAAGGAAATCAGGTCCAAAGCTATAGATTAATTTTTATCTCAATGGTTATTCTATAAGAAATTCTATGATGAAGTTAGTGTTTGTCCAGAACAGATGCTCTCACACTAGTCTAATGCCCGTTTTTACAATCAACTTCACTCATTCAGCAGAAAAAGAGAAACAGTAAGTAGTATAGATCTTGACTTTAGTGTAATTTAGACACTGTCCCATGACAATTCTGTTAAAACAAAAAGCATGGAAATGTAGTTTTCATTAAACCACCACCAATTGGGATGCTGCTTGCAAAAATCAAACCTGGAGAGCATTTGCAGGGAGAACCCATAAGGATCTGTTGTCATTTCACTTCTATTCACTATTTCTATTACTGATCTGCAAGAGGCAACAGAATATTGATATATAAAAAAAGAATCTGGTTTTTACTAACCTGGGAGCTAGAAGACAGAAACAGATTTCAAAACCAGTTTCATAACTTGGATAAATGTCTAAACTTAGGATAAAATCATCAAGGATAAGGCAAAAATATTATACTTGAGAATGTAAACATACAATGTAAATTAGGTGGTAATATGTTAGAAAAGGTTCTGAGAAGATGTTTCTGTCATACGAAGAAAAGCAAGTCATTTCTGGGATGTATTTAATAGATGTTCCTCTCGTGCAATACACGGGACATAATTACTGCACTCTAGTTGGTGCGGTAATTATGGGCTGCTATAAGGGGGTTTGAGATAGAGACAAAAGTCATACTGAAAAGAAGCCAGAGTAAAACTTAGAATAAATGATTTATTATGAGTGCAGTCTATGAGGAAAGTGAACAAAATTGTTTAGTTTACGAGAAGATGATATGCACATCTGCGCATATAAACAATTATAAAAATATATATATTTACACACACATTAATTAAAGCATACGTGAACAACTTAACAAATAATGTCAATTTCTGCTGCGAGTATGACAACAAGGAACACAGCAAAGAAAATTCAGGTTGGACATTGGACACATGTTCCTTGTTGTCATACAACATTCACACATGCTGTTAGACATCTGTACAAGATACATGCAAGTGTTGCAGATTTCTCTCAAAACAGTGCTTTTACAAATCAATTAAGACAAATAGCTCTTGTGAATGATACCACTGGTTTTCAAACTGTGATCTCTTGCCTCCTTAGATTCTGTGAACTGCTCCTAAGAGGTCCCTGGAAGACAATCAGCGAAAGCAAAACTCTCGTCAGTACACACACCACTTCCCAAATTCACATTTATGGATCCACAAATTGAAAGCGTTCAGAGTTACACCGATCAACATATACCTGATTCAGCCTCAGCGCAGCGATTAGATTAGGCAATCACTTGAGGCCTACAAGCCTATATTTCTTTTTATTCCTATGTGAAAAATTACATCTCCTCTGCGGATCAATGTTTTTACTTCTAAAAATGCAAACAGCAGTATTTTTCTACCTTACGAGAATATACAACCAGCAAACACACTTTAAATTGTTCAGATACAATGGCAGTTATACAAACTAATGGATTTTATTTACCTCCGCCTCCCACAGAGGTTTTGTGAGGTTTTGGACACCCGGCAGAACCTCACCTCTGCCACACACATTATGGGCTGAGGGGCTCTCACTACAATGGCAGGGTATTTACAATTTTTATTCAAATGCACGTAAAGGGAGTCTTCCGCGATGCAGTGAAGGTGCGCTTCCCTCCGCGAGCACACCAGGCCGGCTCTCGGCCCGGGCATCACCCTCCGAGCCCCCCGAGGGGCCGCGTTTCCCTGCCCAGCGCCCGCTGC
>NW_009910710.1:0-669 GCF_000696875.1 Nestor notabilis
ACAATCTCCAGAGGTGCTTTCCAGCCTCAACTGTCCTCATTACATGGGATTTCATCACCAGCTCAAAAAGAAAGCACCCAGGCCCTGCAATAACCTCCCTGGGGATACACGAGCTCCACTGAACCACCATGAACTGCAGCATCATCAGCCCTGGGGAGTCTGAGACTCACACTGAGCTTTGTGCCATTTTCAAGCTCCAGTTTGTGGGATTTTTGCAATTGCGTGTTTCAAATAAAATGCACATTTCTTACCCTCAGAAATGAAGAGGAAACCTGTAACCTCTGCCTGACCTGTAAGGGGGGAAAAGCAGAAGGTAGATTAGTAAAAGAGGAAACCACAGGCATTTCAAAGAGCATCCTGTGAGCAGCTTGTCTGAACTAGCTGGATTTGTGCAGACCTTACACCTCCTGCTTGGCTCCTCCAGTGTCCAGTAAGGTGTAAACTCTGAAAGCCCTTCCCAGAGCTGGGGTTTCACAATGTCCTGTGCCTATGTGGATTCTCTGCAGTTTAGTATGAGGTTCAGTTCATGCTGATGTATTGCACACATTAAGGCACCCATTCCTTCCCTTCTTCATTAGACCCACAAGCTTGAGCCCACTGTCAGTGTGTGCTGGAACCAGCCACCATCACCACTCAGCATTTGCTGGGCACATCAGCTGGGTTCCCACC
>NW_009910711.1:0-1674 GCF_000696875.1 Nestor notabilis
TTTGGAGCCAAAAAGGGGGAGTTTGGCCCCAAAATGACGGGTTAGACCCTGACAAGGGGGGGTTTGATCCAAACCCGAGTGATTTTGACCCAGAAATGTGGGATTTGGTCCTAAAACGAGGAATTTTGGCCCAGAAATGAGGGATTTGGTCCTAAAATGAGGAATTTTGACCCAGAAATGAGGGATTTGGTCCTAAAATGAAGCATTTTGTGCTTTTGGCCCAGAAATGAGGGATTTGGTCCTAAAATGAGGCATTTTGGCTCAGAAATGAGGGATTTGGTCCTAAAATGAGGCATTTTGGCTCAGAAATGAGGGATTTGGTCCTAAAATGAGGCATTTTGGCTCAGAAATGAGGGATTTGGTCCTAAAATGAGGCATTTTGGCTCAGAAATGAGGGATTTGGTCCTAAAATGAGGCATTTTGGCTCAGAAATGAGGGATTTGGTCCTAAAATGACGCCTTTTGGCCCAGAAATGAGGGATTTGGTCCTAAAATGAGGAATTTTGACCCAGAAATGAGGGATTTGGTCCTAAAATGAGGCATTTTGGCTCAGAAATGAGGGATTTGGTCCTAAAATGAGGAATTTTGACCCATAAATGAGGAATTTTGACCCATAAATGAGGGATTTGGTCCTAAAATGAGGAATTTTGACCCAGAAATGAGGGATTTGGTCCTAAAATGGAGGGATTTTTGCCCCCAAATGAATTATTTTGTCCTAAAATGACGATTTAGAGCCCAAAAATGAGGTTTTCGAGCAAAGAAAAGAGGGATTGGGCACTAAAGTGTGTGGTTTGGCCCCAGGAGGAGGGTTTAGACCCCCAAAACGAAGGTTTAGAGCTCAAATGTGAGGAATTTTGACCCCAACATGAGGAATTTGGGGTTTGGAGCCTAAAAATGCAGATTTTTAGCCCCAGAAAAGGGGGATTAGAACCGAAACTGAGGGTTTGGGACCTAAACCCGTGATTTGGACCCTCAAAACGGGGGTTTGGAGCCAAGAAGTGGACGTTTAGACCCGAAAAAGAGAAGGTTGGGCTTGAAAATGAGGGTTTGGACCCCAAAAGGAGGGTTTAAAGCCCCCAAATGTGCGGGTTTACCCTAAAAAGGGGACTGGAGCCGTGAAATGAGGTTTTGGGCGCGAAAACGGAGGGTTGAGAGCCTGAAAAATACATTTCTTACCCTAAAAAGGAGGTTAGAGCCTAAAAATGAGGGGGTTGAGCCTTCAAAGGGGGTTTGAGAGCTGAAAATAAGGGTTTGGACCCCAAAGTGAGCGTTTGGAGTCTAAAAATGCACCTTTTTACCCCCAAAATGAGGGCTGAGACCCTAAAAATGAGGGTTTGGACCCCAAATTGGGGCTTTTGGCCCTAAAAATGGGCGTTTCGCCCGAAATTGGGGGTTTGGACCCAAACCTGGGGGGTTTGGACCCCAAAAGGCAGCTTTTGGCCTCCTGTGACCCCCGTCACACGTATGACGTAGGGTGACACGTGACCCCCGTCGCACGTATGACGTCAGCGTGACGCATGACGTGCCACACGGTGGCTGTGACACGTATGACACGGGACCCACGTGACCCGCGTGACGTGACACAGGGGACGCACGTGACGGGGCGTGCAACACACGCGCGTGTCCTCCCGGCCGCCAGGGGGCGCCCTGCGCGGCCCTACCCCCTCCCCCCATA
>NW_009910712.1:0-2977 GCF_000696875.1 Nestor notabilis
AGCCCGGCCGGGCTCGGGCATTCCTTTGTGCCGCTGCCTTGTGAGACACATGCCTGCAGGCACGTACCCCGGGGGTCTTGAGGCGATTTTCCACCCCCCCTGTTGCTCAAGGATAGAGTTACCTCAGAGTAGGTGCTTGTTTCTCCACAATAGCTGCCTTCCACAATGATTCCTGGGTGAAGAAGGGCGATTTTTCTCTTCCTTCCCCTCCCTCAGCAATAGGAAAGTTGATTTCTAATTTACGGCTCCCACGACCAGTTGGGCACAGAAGTCCGAGATCGACGAGTGAATAGGCTCTTTGTGTTATTCTGGCTTTTCTAAGGGCAGTAACATGGCTTTGTTCTGATTATTTGACTTATTAAATGTCTCCTTGCCTGAGTAAGGCTGAAGATTGATGAAATTTGGATGCTATTTAAGGAGGTTGCTCTAGGTCTTGTTAGACAGGCTGCCCGTTGCAGATGATCCTCCGCTTTAGCGTTGCATCAGTTATCTGAACTCTCCTGGCAGGGATCTGAAAGTTAAGGCGTTTTCTCTTTAGGTAAATGATATATTGAGTCAGAACCCTTCAGAAAGCAGCTGTTATAGAAATAGTGCTTTGTAACTTTCAGGTTGAGGGCACTTTGGTGATTCAGACCAGATAAGACACTGGCTTTTAACGTGCAGGCGGAGTTCTAGGCCTCGGGATGAGTTGAGCCAGCTGGTCAAATCTATTTTCTGGTTCACTGTGCTTACATTAAAATTAGCTCCTGAGAACAGTTATTACAGCCTTTACTGTTACATTGCCTCCCATTCATATGCCTGGCTGCTAGGAAATATTTTTGTCAAAGCGATTTTTGGCGAGAACCAGTAAGTTTGTGTGTCTTGTGGCAAGCTGAAATGCTTCTGGATGTGTTTTAATTGTGAATATTCTGTTTGCCTCAAGTCGGGCTTATGAAATCTGGAGTACAATGTTTGAACTGCAGAAACTTTCCTAACGAAGCATGTGACTTGATCTGGTTTTATTGGAGATGCAGGCTGCACGATCAAGCCCAAAGAGCTTGTATCTTTACAATTAACATGCTTCTGAAAAACGCCTGGAAGAATTGCATTTAGAGGCAGGAGATTACCATGCGTAGGGAGCTAAAACCATACATGTGAAGTAGTTCTGCATAAGCTGGTGAAGCTCCTAACTAGAAAATGGGTTTACTGTTTGCTCACTTTGAATTTCTGGAAAATACTATTCATATTAATATTTGTTATTTTTAATTATCCTGTGGGTTTGGGTTTCTTTCTGGCAGTAATAAGATGCTACTCTTTATCATATGGAAGTACATGCTGCCTATTACACACAGACTTAAAATACTTATCTGCAGGATCATCCCACTAATGATATCCTTTCAGGATGTTCCATGCTGTGGAAATCTGGCTGTCCTCTAGCGGCCTTTACCTGCCAGTGTGTAACCCACAGTTATTGTCTCCTTAACTTGAGAATGAAAGTTGATTAAATAATTGTAAAGGGGTATATTTTGAACTTTGTGTAGTTAAACTGCCCGACTTCCTCTTGAGAAGCTGGGTTGTTTTTTTTCTGCAGGGTACTATGATGTGGAAGAGTGAGGAAGCTGAAAGAAGAAATATTACTTGTATTTGCAACCATTGTTTTAAGCTTTGGAAGTTTAGTACAGGCATAAAACCATATTCATGAGAATATGGTGTGCAGATAAACTGAAAGCTTAACCTCACAGAGATGACTGCAGCTTATTGCAGGGATTGCTTTACTTAAGCATGAAGGATTTATTCTTCCTGATAGGAATTCCTTGAGGGTCTGGTAGCCATTACTGTAGCTCCCTTTTTTAGTCCCTTCTCCTTTTCCCTTCCCGGTTCTTTCTCCCCCTTCCCCTGTTGCCTCCCTCAATCTACATTCCTTTGTGTTAGCAGTGATGATGGCAGTTCTAGTCACCTCCTGTGGTTTGATAGATTATTCCCATTAGAAACATCATGTACTTAAAACTTTCCAAACACAATTCTTTCTTGCTCCTACACTTTTTTGGTGCTGGTTTTGAGTTTTGTTCTAAGAATTTGTCCTTTCTGGTTCTGCTTTGAGTTTTCTTAAATATTAGTGAAAAGTCTTGTTAATCCTTTAGTGGAGAATTTTAGTATTTATATTATGTTTTACATTTCTTTTTTTGTGTATTTTGATGGTCATAATATAAACAGAAATGTTGCCTTTTGGCAACAGTGGGTTTCTCTTTCCCCTCCAAGCTCATGAGTATTGTGCTTTCTTTTTAGATAAAAGCTTGCTTGCTTTAAACTTTAGTTTTTACTTTTATAAAATAAACTTCTTGGGCTATTTTTAGATGACTACATTCTTGATATCTGATATTCATGCAAGAATGATCTTGCAGATGAATGCTCATAGCACCCTGTCTTTAGACTTAAACTACATAGAAACTTAAATTTGGAAACATTATGGTGGAACATCAAGTTTCTTGCCTGTTGCAGAGGTAGCTGTAACTTTTAGTCTAGATATGCTAAGTAACATAAGCATAAGGGTGGTGGTGGTTGTGAAACCACATACAGCAACCTGTGAAGGGCTTTATGAGCACTCCTGAAGGAAGGGTTAATGAGCAGAAGGTAGTTCTGTTCATTAATTCTAGGGAACTAAATCATGGTTAGGAAAACAGCTCTTCAAACTCAGTGTAGTGGCTCATGCTTTCTTGGTAGGTAAGTTTTAGTCTATTGACTTTGTATATTTAAGAGGTAGCCATTTATGTTGACAACCTGTTTTTTGTTATGTCATAAAGGTTGTGTGGTTAACAAGATCTTAGCAGTGAAGTATTGCAATCCAGTGGTGAGAGTCTCTCTAAAGAAAAAAAAAGGCAAGCTGTGCATTGTTGGTTTCTCTTAACCATGAACACTCTGCTTGGGGGATAGAGACAGTCATGTTTTCAGAACATGGGTTTCTTTAAGGATTTTCTTTCCCTAACAACAGGAGGCCTCA